>NW_026883263.1:0-44917 GCF_032173495.1 Musca vetustissima | reverse complement strand
CGCCTCTTGTAGGCCTCGAAAAAATATTCTTTTAAAAATCCACGCCTCTTGTAGGCCTTGAAAAAATATTCTTTAAAAAATCCACGCCTCTTATAGACCTTGAAAAAATATTCTTTAAAAAAATCCACGCCTCTTGTAGGCCTTGAAAAAATATTCTTTAAAAAATCGACGCCTCTTATAGACCTTGAAAAAATATTCTTTAAAAAAATCCACGCCTCTCATAGGCCTTAAAAAAATATATTTTATTTGAAAAATCTACGCCTCTTATTGGCTTTGAAAAAATATTTTTTAAAAAATCCACGCCTCTTATAGGCCTTGAAAAACTAGTCTTAAAAAAAATTAAGCCTCTTGTATGACTTGAAAAATATTCTTAAAAAAATCCACGCCTCTTGTAGGCCTATAAGAATATTCTTTACAAAATTCTCACCTCTTTTAGGGCGTGAAAAAATATTCTTTAAACATTCCACGCCTCTTATAGGTCTTGAAAAAATATTCTTTAAAAAATCCACGCCTCTTGTATGCCTTGAAAAACTAGTCTTAAAAAAATCAAGCCTCTTGCCTTGAAAAAATATTCTTAAAAAAATCAAGCCTCTTGCCTTGAAAAAATATTCTTAAAAAATCCACGCCTCTTGTAGGCCTATAAAAAATATTCTTTAAAAAATCAACGCCTCTTATAGGCCTAGAAAAAATATTCTTTAAAAAATACTTGCCTATTATAGGCCTCAAATAATATCCTTTAAAAAATCCACTCCTCTTACAGACGTTGAAAAATTATTCGTTAAAAATCCAGGCCTCGTTATTTAAAAAATCTACGCCTTTTAAAGACCTTGGAGAATATTCTTTCAAAAAATCCACACCCCTTATATACTTTAAAAACCCCATGTCATGTTTTATGCATACTTTTAGGAGTCTATATTATTTTTGTGTGGTCTTTTTCCCACCAGAAAGTGTACCTGCATATTCGTTTATTACCATTCTTCTTTAAATATTCCCTCTCGTCCCCAATAATTCCCCATGCACAAAAAATCCTTGATAATTTGCATCTGATATGCAGATGATCCTCCTTGCCTTTCCCAACCAAACAACACGCATACATTTTAATAATGACCTTAAATAACGGCAAAAACAACACAGACTTATGCTCCTATCCTTTTCAGGGATATATTTCACAGCAAGCAAAGGATAAATTACCCGTACAAGACAAGTGAGGCGTTCAGCCACGGTATTATACAATGTCACACACACACACACGTTAATACGAGTCGTGTCTACATATATAACAAGTATTAATATTGTTATTATGCGTGGCCAATGTTTAATTATTTAAGTATGATAATTTATTTTGTTCGTTTGTGGTATCCAGCGAAAGATGCCAGCAACTGTTGCAATTATAATGAGAGAAGAAAGGGTCAAGCTATGGAAGGAATGTTGGAAATTTTTGTTAAAAAAAGGCGGAATTTTGCCCTGAATATATATTAGAAATGACCTATATATTTTTTCTATGTGCGATTCAAACTTTAAGAATTCCTATAGAAATTAGTCAAAAAAAATTTCTCCTACTATAGTAAAGCAATACGAAACCTCTACGACACTCACTATTAACACAAATGTGTACTATATTCTTACTCGTGTATGTGTGGTGCATACTTTTAGGAGTCCCATATGATGTGGCCAAGTGTTGACGAACTCAAATTGCATTGAGTTATGTGAATCATATTTTTTTTTCTCAAAATCGGGTTTACTTCTAATCGATATTAAGAATCAATAAATAATATTGAAAATTCCCTAATCATATTGAGAGATTTTCTTATACCTATCACCCCAAAATCTGCACACTGCTTCCTCATAGACGCGACTGCGAAAAAATGTCATTTGGCTTTATACAAAAAAATCTGTTTAATATAATTTAATCAGTTATAAAATTAAGAATTCGATTTTTTCGCATTAAAATCACCACGAGAAATATATGAAGCGAAATCGCATAGTTCGAGCAATTATTTAAGTATATAAAAGACCAGGAGATTAAACAAATGACAGAGTTTAAATTTTATATTTAAAGATATAAGAAACTCGCATGAAAGACGTTCAGTTTAAAACTTTTAAACTCACAATTATCAATTTATTTGAAAATAGTGATATATACTTTATTTCCATTGCTCGACATTATATTGAAGCCTTTCAGTTATCCTGAAGGACGGTGGCTTCCTGCTGTCATCCAAGTCCTTCTCTGTTGCGATTTGTTTTTGAGTCTTTGGGTATTCTAAAACAGTCACATTTGTTTTATTTCCATTGATCGATGTGGTATTGAAGGCTTCCAGCTATCCTGAAAGTCGAAGGCTTCCTGCTGTTCTCCAAGTCCTTCTTCTTTATAGAGACCGGAGACGCAATATCGATTCAGACATTCCCGCCCAGTTTTTCATATATTGATGTGAGAGTTGAACGAACTAGAAAAATTTAGTCGTTTTTTTGAGTTATGTTGGTCATTTGTGCTCTAATCCAAATTTAATGACAGCCCATTGAAAAATTCAGATAATCTCGCTTGAAGGTGTTGAAAGAAAGTATTCCTTGGCTCTACTACATATTCCAAGGTATGATTTGTCATTCATATAGTATGGCCTGGAAATAGTCGCCAGACAATCAAAGCTAATTCAGACTTACGCGAACGATTATTCATTTAATATAAGTCAATTGGTGCAAATTCAAAGGAAATGTTCTGCAAAAGGAACAGTGGGTACAATGTCGGCACTATTTTGTAACTAGTTCCTTTAGCTCCAGTCGTTCATTTTTGCTTTCGTCCATCAATTTATGTTTGCTCAAATTGGTCATCTAGATCTTCTTGTTCAATTATTTGATTAGCCGAATCAGACGTGTACCAATTGAACTAAAATAAATTAGGGAATTAAATGAATGACCAAGTTTCTTTTGGAGGAGTGAACCAAATTTGGTCTAACTTCAGCTTCAGATACTGGTTTGCCAAACTCAAATAGTAAGAATTTTAGAATACTGTTTATCATTCCTACGATCAAGATATTGTGGTTGAAGATGCAAAGTCGAACGCACCCGTCAGAACGAACTAGTTCAAAGGATGGAACAATCGATACTAAGTCCGACTATTTCGTTTACCTAGTTCCTTTCTTTACTTAAATTTTACTTTAATCTTTGCTCGTTAAATTACTTCAATGGCCGAATGAACTAGGGAACAACATAAATAACCTAGTTCATTTTGAGGAGCGAATCGACGTGCACCAATGAAAATTTGAATTAAAAGGGACTATGGAACTAAAGTAGATAATCACCTGTACCAATGAACAATTGAACTAAAACGAACTAAATGAATAACTCAGATCGTTTTAAGGAGCGACTCGGAAAAGTGTATTTATGAACGATTGAAATAAAATAAGGGTCTGAATGAATGACCTAGTTCCTTTTAAGGGATCGATGCGAAAATTTTTTAAGGGATCGATGGAAAGTTTTTAATTTTTTTTTTTTTCTCAAAATATTTAAAAAGGATTCCAAACAAGGGAAGATTCGGTAAAAATATTTTTATAAAGGAAAATAACCGTTAATTATTACGGTACATTGCAATATTAAATATTTCAATGGTCTCGACCCTAGCTTTCTATATAAAAGAGGCAAAAATATATGTGGATCCAAATATTGGTATAGCTCTCATGTAACAATACTATACATGTAGATAACAAAATTTAAAAAAACGGAATAGGGTTTTATGCTACTATTTTAGTGCACCCACCGATTTTCAGTACTTTAAAGTTCTTCGTCACCATTTAAAAAAAGGCTGTATTTTCCCCAACATACCTGAAAACAGGACTGACATATTGTCAAAGGATAACATTTTCCACATGGTGAATAATATAAAATATTCGAACCAAATGAATCACTCTTTGGCAGATATAAAGACACCTCTCCCACTATTTGCAAATTTGAAGTCTATCAGGGAACATTGTTTATAGGTTCACCTCCAAATTTAAAGCTCTCGCACCATTTGTAGATTTTAAGGTTATCAGTGGACATTTTTCGTGGGTCCTTCTTTTCCACAAATTGAAAATTCCCTTTGCATTTCAAAGGAATACTGACTATTAAAATGGCCATCTCCTTCAAAAAATAATACCAAGAAACAACAATAATAACCAAAACATTTCATGTGCAAATTAAAATTTACGATATCAATTACAATAACAACAACAGTAAAAACAAACAGCAACAACAACATTGATGCAGTTGTTTGATGTGGTGGTCATAATGACTCGATGTGCCGTTTGATGGCTGTTAAGGTTGGGTGAATTGATGGCTCACTGGCTGGCTGGCTAGATGTATGGATTGATGTCTGACAGACTGATGATGAGACAGTCTCATTTGGCTGATGGCTGGCTGGCTGGCCAACCAGCCAGCCTCTGTATTGTTTTAATGAAGTGAAATTTTTGCGTAAAAATCCACACAAAATTTACACTGACTGCACACAACTAATGGACAGATATTTAAATGCGTGAGTGTGTATGTGTGTGTGTGTGTGCGTAACAAACTCACAAATAACAAAATGTGCAATTTTATTCATTCATTCCTTTATACAGTCAATCATTCATTCATCCAGCCATGCAGTCAGTCATCTATCCAGCTAGTCATTTAGTAAATACACTCTCGCTCTATGCGAATATATTTGTAGTAGGTGTGTGTGCGTTTTATAAGTTTTGTGAATGTGTTTTTAAGTGTGTCTCTATGAGTATTACGTGTGAGTGTATGTATGGGTGTGTGCGTTATAAAACACAGCATTTAATTTGCAATTAAAAATTATTTCCCTCAATTAAAATGTGAATACTTTTCGTCGTCAATTTTACTGGCTAAATGACTGACTGGCTGGCTGAATGTCTGAACTGTTGTGTTATGTGCAAAAACATAATTTTACACCCTCTAAGAATTTGTAAAAAAGCACACACACACACAAAAACAACCTCCAAAAAAAAAAAAAAAAATATTGAAATAAATGACTCTTTGTGTGTTTGTGAATATGAATACCGTAGGGTCCTGGTTGGTTATGCCCCAACCGGGGACCATAAAATCAAACCACAATTATATGCATAATATGTATTATTTACATTCATCATCATCATCATCGTCAAAATCAACTGGGTGTATAGCATAAGGCAACAGATGATGGGACATGGAAGAGGGCAATTGGAAGTATAATATAATGGAGGCATTGGCACCGCCAGGACGAAACCATAGCCTTTATTTCGATATACCAGTTTCAGCAATGAAATTTATACTTTTTCATAATGATGACGACGAGAAGAGTTCATTTATTTATGTTTCTCATATGAATTTCTGTGTGTTGATATTTTTTTTTGCTCTGATCCATCTTCATATGGTTTGTTTGATGTATGATGTATGACGGGTATTTGTGTGACGAACTGTTCAACGATGGATATTCATATAGAATGGATAGTTTTTTTCATTGAGAAAAAAATGTATAAAAAATGTTGTGCTTTAATGAAGGAGGAACTAAAAAATCAGCTGGAGTAATATAAAGGGAACAAAAAAATTATGTCTTCTTCTTTTGTGTATATGCGATCTTGATGTTTATCAGTCTATCGGTCGGCATCTGTATGATATTTCATTATAACATCATGTTAAACAAGACAGTCATATCATCGGAATATTGCGTGTGTGTGTGTGTGTGTGCGTGACAGGCATCATGTCAGCAGCGTAGGAGAAAAGAAAATAAATAATTAGTCACAACAACAGAACAGACAATGGAAAGCGATAAATATTCATATATAGGGCTGGCAGGAATATATAGGAGCAAGGAATAGTGGAGGAAAAAAAAAACTATAACCATTTTTCAGGGCTGCAAAATATGTTTTCAATACCTATAAGTATAAGTGTCGATTAAAAAAATATATATATATATTTTTTCTTTCAAAGCCTTTAAGAGGCGTGAATATTTTAAAGTATATTTTTTCAAGGCTCACATGATAAGTGGATTTTTTAAAGAATATTTTTTCAAGGCCTAAAAGAGGCGTGTTTTTTAAAGGGCCTATAAGAGGCGTTTATTTTTTAATTAATATTTTTTAGGTCTAAAAATAGGCGTGGATTTTCTTCGAAATATTTTTTTACGGTCTAAAAATAGGCGTGGATTTTTTAAAGAATATTTTTCAAGGCTTATAAGAGACGTGGATTTTTCAAAGAATATTTTTCAAGGCCTATAAGAGGCGTGGATTTTTCAAAGAATATTTTTCAAGGCCTATAAGAGGCGTGGATTTTTCAAAGAATATTTTTCAAGGCCTATAAGAGGCGTAGATTTGTATATCCTTCATAACGTACTGAATTGAGCCTAGAGTTATGTCTGCCAAGTTTCATGAAAATCGGTCCAGATTTAGATATAGCGCAACGTACTGAATTGGGCATATCTGCTAAGTTTCGTGAAAATCGGGTCAAATTTAGATAGAGCTCCCATACATATTTTCTTCCGATTTGATGAAAATGGTGCACCAAAGTCCCTATATATCTTTCGATTTGCACAAAATTTGGCGAAACGTACTGAATTGGGTCTACAGTGATGTCTGCCAAGTTTCGGGGAAATCGGTTGGGATTTAGATATAGCTCCCTTATATATTATCGATTGATTTTAAGTAATTGACGCACTAAGGAACCAATAGTAGAACCTAACCTGTGACAAGTTTCGTTGAAATCGGTTCATATTTGGATATAGTTTCCATATATATTTTCGTCCGATTTTAAGTAAATGGCGCATCAAACTCCTCATCTTTGTCAGATTGATATGCATTTTTGCACAGCGTACAAAATTGAGCATAGAATAACGTTGTTGCGTTTTCTAGAAGTACAGACATAGCCCAACGGATGTCCTATTGATATTTGTTTGAAGTCGATGGGTTACAACATTTAAAATTTATTTAAAAAAAAAATCAAGGATTACAATAGGGATGGATTAAAAAAAATTAAAAAAAGTTTTTTCCAAGGCCTACAAGAGGTGTGGATTTTTTAAAGAATATTTTTTCAAGGCCTATAAGAGGCGTAGATTTTTGAAAGAATATTTTTCATGGCCTATAAAAGGTGTCAAATTTTTTAAAGAATGTTTTTTCCAAGGACTACAGGACGAATGAAGAGGCGTGGATTTTTTATTAAAGATTATTTTTTCAATGCATATAAGAATCGTGGATTTTTTATATAAATATTTTTCAAGTCCTATAAGAGGCGTAATGAATAGCTTACAATGCCTATAAGAGGTGTCAAATTTTTTTAAGAATGTTTTTTCAAGGCCTATAAGAGGCGTGGATTTTTTGAAGAATATTTTTTCAAGGACTATAAGAGGCGTCAAATTTTTTAAAGAATGTTTTTTTCGTGGATTTTTTGAAAAATATTTTTCAAGGCCTATAAGACGCGTAGATTTTTTATCTATATATTTTTCAAGTCCTATAAGAGGCGTAATGAATAGATTACAATGCCTGTAAGAGGCGTAAAATTTTTTAAAAAATGATTTTTAGAGGCCTATAAGATGCGTTGCGTCGATTTAAACCAACCAGGGATTTTTCAAAAATATATTTTCAAGGTCTATAAATGAAAGAGGATTTTTTGCAGGGCTATCAGTCTTCAAAATATGATTGTTTCTCAATCAGTATCAGTCCTTTGTAAATCGAATATAAAATTGTTTCTTAAGGACTATAAGACTTATTTTCTTTTCATTCACGATTCACCCTACTATGAAGGTGATCTCCCCTTTCCAAATTTGAAGAAAATAATAATATTTATTTCGCCCCATGTTCTTTTTTAGTCGTCAAACTTCAGTGCAAACTAATTAATACCATTCACACATGCCCAGAGGACTAAACTAAGCAACCGACTACCTATCTCCCACTCACCCTCTTCAAGGCGACAACATCAAGTGGTATGTCACTTTATATGTTTTTCTTCTTCTTCGTCTCCAGCTGGAGAACAAATTTGCCATTTTGACATGGAACACACATGACATTACAAGTTGACATAATGCTAACAAGATGGCAGGGAAATATAAAAGAATAAAAATCTCCTATAAGATCAGATGGAAGAAAGAGAGAGAGAGAGGAGATGGGAATATACAATAAATTTATATTTTTTCATAATCTATGTTTCGAAGCGATCGTGAAGAAATTATTATTCCTTTTTCATGCAATGGGTCCTCGAGTCCAATTTCCTGGGTCAAATAGCTTAGAGATCCCTAGTTACAGCCGACAACATTAAAGACATTCCATACACAATAAAAATGCGGAAAATTATTACAACCCATCATCCAACCGCAAAACTTATTGCTGGGTTTCTCCTTCCATCCATCTTTTCAGTGTCCACATTCCCCAAACTAGGCATACACAATGAACAGCAAATAATGTCTCCACCCGGTGTAATCAGACAAAAATTGTACTATAACATTGGCCACTTGAGTTTTCGCTTTTGTTTTTATTTCTCCCCCATACCATTCAGAAGGAGAAGAAGCAAAAACAAAAGCATTTGCAAAGAGTGGAAAAATTGCCCATAAATCATGGAAAAGTTAGTTTGTTTGTGTGTGTGTTTGTTTTTTGTCCTCTGTTGTGTCTTGTGTGGTGGCACGAATTGCCAACAGGCCTGACAATGATGTTAGTTATAGTTTTTCGGGGAGAATAGAAAAAAAGCCAAGTCACACAATTGCTGTTTGTTCTTTTTTGGGTGCATATATGTGCCACTGTATGTGTGCGTGTGTGTTCATGAATTTTTGCTGATACCACTACTAGGACCCATTCATATATATTTAGTTCGTTTTTTCTCCTCCAAGTGTCAAAATTGCGTATTTTCTAGGTGATGGGGTTGTAAATGTGGGTGTTTTTTTTGGTACGTGACAAAAAGACCAAAGTCGATCGGAAATGAAGGGTGGTATTATAATGGGCGTTATTCTTTAAATATTATTATGCAAGGCCGTTCCTTTGAGATATGGAATATTTCTTTAAGGAACACCAGATTGCGGATTTGTTTCAATGCCAAAAAAGGGTAGATTTTTTGAAATTTTTTTTTTAAACAGAGGTGGATTTTTTAGGAATAATTTTTCAAGGTTTGTAATAGAGGTGGATTTTTTTAAAGAATATTTTTTCAAGGCCTAGAAGAGGCGTGGATTTTTTAAAGACTATTTTTTCAGGGCCTAGAAGAGGCGTGGATTTTTTAAAGACTATTTTTTCAAGGCCTAGAAGAGGCGTGGATTTTTTAAAGACTATTTTTTCAAGGCCTAGATGAGGCGTGGATTTTGTAAAGACTATTTTTTCAAGGCCTACAAGAGTCGTGGATTTTTTAAAGACAATTTTTTCAGGGCCTAGAAGAATTGTGGATTTCTTAAAGAATATTTTTCAAAGCCTATAATAGGCGTGTATTTCTTAAAGAATATTTTTTCAAGGCCTAGAAGAGGCGTGGATTTTTTAAAGACTATATTTTCAAGGCCTACAAGAGACGTGGATTTTTTAAAGACTATTTTTTCCAGGCCTAGAAGAGGCGTGTATTTCTTAAAGAATATTTTTTCAAGGCCTAGAAGAGGCGTGGATTTTTTAAAGACTATATTTTCAAGGCCTACAAGAGACGTGGATTTTTTAAAGACTATTTTTTCCAGGCCTACAAGAGGCGTGGATTTTTTAAAAACTATTTTTTCAAGGCCTTATAGAGGCGTGGATTTTTTAAAGACTAATTTTTCAAGGCCTATAAGAGGCGTGGACGTTATAAAGAATATTTTTTCAAGGACTATAAGAGGCGTGGACGTTATAAAGAATATTTTTTCAAGGCCTATAAGAGGCGTGGACGTTATAAAGAATATTATTAAGGCCTATAAGAGGCGTGGACGTTATAAAGAATATTTTTAAGGCCTATAAGAGGCGTGGACGTTATAAAGAATATTTTTAAGGCCTATAAGAGGCGTGGACGTTATAAAGAATATTTTGTCAAGGCCTATAAGAGGCGTTGATTTTTTAAAAAAATATTTTTAAAGGCCTAAAAGAGGCTTGGATTTTATAAAGAATATTTTTTCAAGGCCTATAATAGGCGTGGACTTTTTAAAGAATATTTTTTAAGGCCTATAAGAGGCGTTGATTTTTTAAAAAATATTTTTAAAGGCCTAAAAGAGGCTTGGATTTTATAAAGAATATTTTTTCAAGGCCTATAAGAGGCGTGGACTTTTTAAAGAATATTTTTTAAGGCCTATAAGTGTTGAGGATTTTTTAAAGAATATTTTTCAAGACCTTAAAAAGACGTGAATTTTTTGAAGAATATTTTTTCAAGGCCTTAAAGAGGTGTGCATTTTTGTTAACAATATATTTTTAAAGAACATTTTTGAAGAAACCAATATTTCTCAAAAATTTTTGAACCACCCCTTCCTTTTACCCATCACCCCAATCATATGAATAGTTTTCTTGCAATTTCCCTCTAGTTTGTCCTGCTTGTTCGGAAAAAAACTCCATCGTTTTTTTGGAAATAAAAGTAAAAACGAATTTCCTTCATTGTCACAACTTCAATTTGTACGTTTTTATTGGTACAACCAACAACAACAAATAACCACAAATGTCATCGTCATGATGGTAACATTGGGCTTTACTTCGTTTCAGCGGCGGGACAAATGGAGCCAAGGGGGTTTCAAAAGGAAACAGCTACAAAACAATAACAAAACGCAATGAAAAGAAATAGTTTTGTAGGCGTTCTTTTTTTTTGTGCGGAGGAACTCAAATAAAAAAGTCTCCATCCACACCAACCAGAAAAGGCAAATACAAAAACTGAATCCTGGGACTTTCGTGGTATACGCTTACATACATACGTACACCCTGAATTGCAGGGCAACAAAACAAAGTACAGAAACATATCAACAGCTCCCAGTGTTGAACAACAATGGTCAACAAAATAAAACTTTTAATGTTCATACATATGGCTGTGTGTGCAGTTTTGAACTTTAGTGTGAATATTGTTCACTATTTTATCTCAATATGTGTGTATGTGCGAGTAAGTGTACATTTGCTTGTGACAGGGCGGCATTTATTTTTAATTTATAACTTCACAAGAATGTTATACGGCCGAACCGAACGACCGACACAGACCATAAAAAAAGACGAACTGCTTGCTGCTGCTGTGCCATGGTGGTAAAGTCTAAACTTTCATTTATTGTTTGATTACGCTTTGATGCGTTTCAGTATTTTATTCATACATAGTTTAAATGATGTCACAAAAGATCAGATCACTCAGCCCAACTTTTCGTGTCTTAACTCAATTGTTAGTCTCTTATTGGAGATAAGTGTCCCATGCGAATGGTTGGCTGGTCTCATCTCGTTTTTTGATGAACTATTTATTGCCTCTTTGTTACTTTTACTTCCTTCTAAACGAAAAAAATCAAACTGGAGGGAGAACAAATTTGTGGGAGTGCCACATTGTTAAGATAATCAAAGTTTTTTTTCCTTCATGGGTTTTTTGCTTTCTCAAAGAAATTCAAACTGCCCACTTGGCCTGGTGTGACCATCATTCGTAATTGCTGTTAATCAATTCGGACATTTGTAATTAATATTGATAAAGGTTAGCTATAGCGGTCTCTTTGGTGTGGTGCTTTTTTTGTGGTATGAGGGCGTAACTGTGTTGGGTTTTTTGAAGGGAAAGCATATAGGGAATGGAAGAAATCGAGCAGATACAATTATTAATTTTATTTTAATAAAACTACTACAAAAGGATTATTAAAAAATCCAAGCCTTGCAAAAATATTCGTCAACAAATCCAAGTCTTGAAAAATAGTCCACGCCTCTTCTAGGCCCTGAAAAATAGTCTTTAAAAAATCCACGCCTCTTCTAGACCTTGAAAAAATATTCTTTAAGAAATCCACGCCTCTTCTAGACCTTGAAAAAATATTCTTTAAGAAATCCACGCCTCTTCTAGACCTTGAAAAAATATTCTTTAAGAAATCCACGCCTCTTCTAGACCTTGAAAAAATAGGCTTTAAAAAATCCACGCCTCTGTTGGTGGTCGAAAAAAATTGTCTTTAAAAAATCCACGCCTTTGTTGTTGAAAAAATAGTCTTTAAAAAATCCATGCCTCTTCTAGACCCTTGAAAAATATTCTTTAAAAATCCACGCCTCTTCTAGACCTTGAAAAAATAGGCTTTAAAAAATCCACGCCTCTTCTAGGCCTTGAAAAAATGGTGTTTAAAAAATCCACGCCTTTTCTAGGCCTTGAAAAAATAGTCTTAAAAAATCCACGCTTCTTCTAGGCCTTGAAAAAATAGTCTTTAAAAAATCCACACCTTTTCTAGGCCTTGAAAAAATAATCTTTAAAAAATCCACGCCTCTTCTGTCAAACACTCGAAGAGCTGATTCATCTGCTTGCGTAAGTACCCATGCTGCAAAGCCAAATAATAGCACAGGTAATATCAACGTCTTTTAGAGTGTGAGTTTGGTCTGGCGGGAGGTGGCCTTGCTTTTGAGTTCTTTGCTCAGACCATGGTACCATCGGTTGGCCATCACTATCTTTCTCCGGATTTCAAAACTGATGTCATTCGTTTTATTTATGGCCGTACCAAAGCATATAAAATCTTTGACTACCTCCAAGCTGTTGTTCTCAAGTTCCACAGTTGGTCCGAGTCTATTGGACGTCTTGCGCGTTGATACCATTAGCTTGGTCTTCTCGCCGTCTTCTGCCAGACCCACTTTTGCAGACTCCTTCTCAATTTGTTCAAAGGTGGCTGTTACCGCGCTCAATGTTCGACCCATTATATCGATGTCATCGGCGTAGGCGAGTAAGATGTAACAGAAATGACACAATGTACACCAAACAGTACATTGTGTAATTTCTGTTCACTTTTGCCTCTCGTATGACCTATTCCAAGAGGATGTTAAAAAGGTCACACGACAAACTCTCAACTTGTCTGAATCCTCTTTCGGTATTAAAGGCCTCTGAGAAGTCATTTCTGACAAATCCTGACATGGCTTTATACACCTCTAAACGGATAGGACTGTCGAATGCGGCTTTATAGTTGACGAATAGGTGGAATGTGTCGATGTGTTTTTCGTGGGTTTTTTTTCAGGATTTGGCGTAGAGTGAAAATCTGGCCAATGGTGCATTTGTCAGGTCTGAAGCCGCATTGGTATGGTCCAATAATGTCATTGACCATTAGCTTCACGCCTCTTCTAGGCCTTGAAATACTATTCTTCAAAAAGTCCACGCCTCGTAGAGTCCTTGGAAAATAATTTTTTGAAAAGTCCTTGCTTGTATTGGTCCTTAGTTTCCAAACTGCCTTAAATTGTCCCTAAGTTGAGCTGCATTAAACATGCTAGTGTCGTAATTAAAATCCTCCATTGCGACAACAACAACAATTTTAAACCCAAACCACCTTGCTGAGGGTATATCCTGTTGATTTTTATAGTTCCTTAAACACCATCATAAGACAAACAAAACTTCGAGCGACTGTGTTGCCGTCTTCTTCTCGTGATGTTGTTGGGCTTGTGTGATTATTTCCACTTAATTATGTCACCATAAAGTGACGTAAAAATTATCTGCGGAAGACCCTAAGAGAGTGTGAGAGGGCAAGAGGGCTAGCAAACCACCAAGAAAACTTAAGACACATAAATGTTCCCTCTCCATTCCTTCGTTCCGACATTGTGAGTCTCTCAGTATTTTTGGGGGCAATTTCAAGTTAGATTTACCTTCCAAAAATACCCAAAAAGATGAGGACGACAACGACGCGGATGATGTTAGTAATGATGATGATGATGGTGTTGTTATTGTCTTCGCTGTTGTTAGTCTGGCGTGTAGATGCTGATGCTAAAGCATGTTTAAAGTACTTGAAAATGAAGTCATAAAAATTAAAAACCACACAAATGTCACATTATCTGTTTGAAGAAAATGGGACATTAAAATTAACTATATGTACATGTAAGTGTGTGTGTGTTATTTTGGCGCCCAACTACAAGTTTAAAGAAACGTACCCTAAGACATTTTAGTTGAGGGACATTTTTTTTTTGGAAACCCTCCCCATCAAACTCTCTTTACCACTCCAACCTCTCTCTGTTATATGTATTACCGAACTGCAGCCATACTTGAAGGATCTCCACTTACACATGCCGTTATTGCATAAAAATGTGAGTAGATTTCTGCTGCTGCTTGGCTGTTACAAATTCAACAGCCAAGGTCCTTTTGGCTAGTACGAATGTATGTAGGTAGTTTGCCTCTCTTGGCCATTCGTCGTATGTTTACTTTGGAAAGTTCTTTTTTATACCCTCCACCATAGTATGGAGGGTATATTAGTTTTGTTTTTCCGTTTGTAACGCATCGAAATAATCATTTCCGACCCTATAAAGTATATATATTCTTGATCAGCGTAAAATTCTATGACGATCTAAGCATGTCCGTCTGTCCGTCTGTCCGTCTGTCCGTCTGTCTGTCTGTCTGTCCGTCTGTCTGTTGTAATCACTCTAGCGTCTAAACGAATTGAGATAGATCGCAGGCAGGTCAAGTTCGAAGATGGGCTTCATCGGTCCACGTTTAGGCATAGCTCCCATATAAGGGTACCCCCCAATTTTCGGTATTTTGAGGTTCTTGAGCGCGTTTTTCAACTGAATTCGCTCAAATTTGGTATATTGAGTTCTTATTGGGTAGCAAATCTTTCCACTGAAAATTATAAATATGGGTCCATATTTTCGGATAGCCCCCATATAAGGGTACCCCCAATTTTGAGGTATTTTGGGGGGTTTGATCGCATTTTTCGACCGAATTCGCTGAAATTCGGTACTTTGAGTTCTTATTGGGTAGCAAATCTCTATACGAAAAATTATAAATATAGGTCAATTTTTTCGGGTAGCCCCCATATAGGGTACCCCCCAATTTTCGGTATTTTAGGGATCTTGAGCGCGGTTTTCAACCAAATTCGCTGAAATTTGGTACATTGGGTTTTTATAGGGTACCAAATTCCCCCACTAAAAATTATAAATATAGGTCCACTTTTTCCGGTAGCCCCCATATAAGGGTACCCCCAAATTTTCGCTATTTTGAAGTTCTTGAGCACGTTTTTCAACCGAATTCCCTGAAATTTGGTATTTTGTAGTCGTATATGGTAACAAATTTCCCTACAAAAAATTATTAATATGTACCCCCTTTTTGGGGTAGTCCCTATATAACCCCCTTTTTTATATTAAAATAGTTATGCAATCTGTTCCGCGTTTTGGGGTGGTTCTAAGACTCTGTTGTAATCATATCACCTGCGGAGGATATCGAGATTAAAAACTAGAACGTAAGGTTCAATAATGAACTATATATGAACTATAACCCGTATTTAGACCTAGCCCCTGTGTGGGAGGTACCAGAAGGAGTGGACCGATATTCCCCATCTTCAAACTTGAAGTAAGTTTGGAAGAAATTATAAGATGGCCAAAGTTTGGATGAAATCAAAATTTTCTGAAACAAATTTGGTCCAAAGAAACATGGGGTCTAGAACCATTTTAACCGTGTAAAAGTGTATACACCCTCATTATCCATTAAAAATTTCTGAAATTTGTTTTATAGTTTACATTGTGTTTTACATAACTGGTATGTGGAAATGTCGATATATGTTCACTTTTTTATTTTCCCTATATTTTCATTTTAAGTACCTGTCAGTATATCTATGGTGGAGGGTATCCAAAGTTCGGCCCGGCCGAACTTAACGCTTTTTCACTTGTTTTTTTTTTTTGTTGGTTCTTATGGGATGTTTTGGTCAAGGTTTCTTGTTATACTCTGCCTTGCAATGCTGCGCTTCGGGTTTCGCCTTCGTTGCCTAGTGACATTTCAAGTGTCCAAAAGTCATTAAATTTTCTTTAATGATTCCGAATGAATGAGAACGTGGTTGGTTGGATGGTCGTTTTTTTTCTGTCGCTGTGTACTTGGGTTTCTCTATGAGAGAGGCATATTAAAATATATAAAACGGATTATTAAAGGATTTTAATAAAATAAACGATGTAAGAAAATAATTAGTGTTAGCTTGTAATAAACAGTATTTTTCCCAGGAAAAGAAACAAGTTTGTAAATAGTTTTTGCTTGCTCTTTGGGTTCTCTTTAATTTCGTTTTTAATGGCAATGACATTGGACTAAGGGGATTTTGGCGCTGTAGAACTTTGTAATTATTGCAATGGCAATTAAAAAATTAAAAGAAACTTAGTTTTAAGTGTTAAAAACCAAAAACAGAATTTTAGAAATTCTGGACGCCTAAAAGTATGCATCATAAACCTCCCTCATTTTTTTCTTTGAGAACAACAATAACGCTATAGTCATGAAATCATGCACACATGTGGAATTTTTGTATCCAAAGATAAACAATTGGGTTTCAATTCTAACTAGATGCGATTTTGTACGTTCGATTAACAATCGCCTAAAAGCATGCATCAGCTACTTAAAGGAACTTATCTTAATCTAAGGAACTTATCATAAACACGCACAATCATTGCAGATTTCTGAATATGACAAGATTTCTAACACGATATATCAATTTTTATGGCATGCTCATTTTCAGGTTGAAAATGTAAAAAAGACACCTAAAAGTATGCAACAGAAACGTTATGAAACATATATTCAAAGATTGAAATGACTCAGCCACATCGGCCACCTAAATGAATTCGCTATGCTCATGAAATCATGTAGACATGTGAAATTTTTTAATTTGCCCAAAGACATGAAATTGAGTTTCAATTTTAACTAGATGCGATTTTGTAGGTTCGTATAACAACCACCTAAAAGTACACATCACACAAGGAAGTTATCTTAAATTATTCAAATACTGTCCTCCCACATTGAGGAACGCACAATCATTGCATATTTCTGAATATGACAAGATTTCTAACATGAAATCTCATATTTATTGGCATCCTAATTTTAAAATTGAAAAAAAGACTCCTAAAAATATGCACCAGAAACGTTAGAATATTGAAAATATTCCTAAGACACTCCTAAAAGTATACATCAGCCACTTAAATGAATTTCTCTAAAATTATTGAAATACTATCCCCCTATGTTGAAGACATCCGCAATAATTGCAGATTTCTGAATATGACAAGAGTTATAACATAATATTTCAATTTTAACGGCATGCTTACAAAATTAAGACTCCTAAAAGTATGCACCAGACACATCATACAACATATGTTCTGGAAATGAAATTACACCCCTATTGAATTTCATGCAGTTCGCTAATCGCTAATTTTGAACTTAATTTTCTTAAAATCCGAGAGATTATCATCAAGGGTTAATTAATACATATAAAATCATCTCAAAATATTTTCTTCCACGATATACCACAGACATAAAACCCTTCAGATATCTTTGATAAATTGAATTACTTCTAAGAATTCTTGAAAGATTGAAGAGGGTCTTTACAGATGAAATAATGAAAAATTACGATTATTATATGCACATATTCAAAATTATTAACTGTGTGTAATTTGTCAAAATTTGTAATGGAATTCCTGACAAAATTTGTATGCATAGGTCATGGTTTTGATAAAGGTTGTGACCCAGTTTAGGTCTTTTAAATGCACTAGGATTTTATTTCATATCTTCGTGATTGTGCTTTGGATTTTCCGGTTTTCGGAGTTTAACAAGCCTGCTCGTAGGAAATTTTCACTAGAGGTCTAGGCTTTTTGGCCTGGGAAATATTTATGGATATATGGCGTTACGGTTCTTACATATTTTAGTTCCATAGATAGTAAAGGACCTTCTTGCCTACGATTTACGTATGTACGTCGGTTAAAATCATGATAGAGATCGTAATATTTAAAAGAAGCTCTGAAATTTTGCATAGACATTGCTACTAGGACGGTACTGCTAGGACGGTTGATATTGCAAATGACATACATCGATCCATGTTTTGGTGTAGCCCCCATATAACGGTACCCTCCAAGATTCGGTATTTGGCTGTAATTTGGTATTTTGGATTCTCATTGAATAACCCTCAACCGTAACAAAAATATTGACCCAAGTTTCAGGGTAGCGCCCATATAACGGTACACCCCAGTATTCGGTATTTAGGGGATTTTAGACACGTTTTTCATTCGAATTGGCTGAAATGTAGCATTCTGGGTTCTCATTGGATAACACACAATCGTACCAAAAATTATTAATATAGACGCAAGTTTCAGGGCAGCGCTCATATAAAGGGTCCACTCAATATTCGGTATTTTTTAAATTTTTCATAGATTTTCCAATTTGGCATTTTGGATTCTCATGGTATAGCACATCTTCGTGCCAAAAATTATGATTATTGGCCCAAGTTTCAGGGTAGCACCCATATAATGTTTGGACACGTTTTCTAACCGAATGGACTGTAATTCGTGATTTTGGATTCTCAGTGAATAACATAATGACAATCCACCCCCATATAACGATACCCTACAATATTAGGTATTTTGGAGAATTTGGACACTTTCTAACCGAATTGACTGCAATTCGGCATTTTTGGTTCTCATGGTATATATTTTGTATCCTAATTGGCTGTCAATCTCTGTTTATCATGTTGTTCTCACGAATTGTTCGGTATATTCAAGGCCCTATCATAACATGAGTTTTCTCCTAGAAGCCTCCATTAATTTTAGATATTTTTATTGCCATCCTCATGGTGAAGGGTATAAAAAGATTTGTTTTGGCCTATCCCTTATAAAACGGCATAATTCTTATTTTAGGTATTTTGATAATTCTAGCCGCATTTTCAGACCAAATCGACTAAAATTTGGAGTTTCGAAATTTTAGTAAGTCACAAAATTTCCTCAAAGGCAATTTTAATTCATGTTTATATATTTCCGTCATATAAAGCTCCCATTGTAGGCTTATTTGGACCTAGCTGCATTTTTCATTCAAGGTAACTGTTATTGGGTATTTCGACTTTACAGAAAACAATTGATTTTTTAGCAGAATATTTTGTAATATGATTCCTTTTTGAAAACGCATTTTCCCAAAAGAAGGATGTTGTATTTGTAACCTTTTTGATGTGTTACGTCAGGTTTATGAGTTGATGAAAATCATATCGGAATTTCAAAGACAAATTAGCTGTAATATGGTATTGTTATTTTTTTTTTTTGCTAGGCTGAACCTAGAACTTTCTATACTTAGTTTGTTTCATCACCGGCCAAATAATTATTTTAATTTTCCTAATGTCATGGAGCTTTATTATACAAATCCTTCTAAATTGTTATGAATTAATTCAGTTTGGCCTTTCAAAATTCCTCTAATCTGACCTAGATTATTTTTTTTAAGTTAATTCGGAAGAAAATATATATAAATAAAGAAAAAAATTTCAATATTTTTCCTTTTAAAATTGTTTCCCAAAAAACTACAAATCTTTTTCCGTCCCTTCCTCCATACCCCCACCCCTTTTAGTGTCAAAAATTCCCTTCCTTGTGTGTGTGTGTGTGTGTGTGTGAGACAATACAACATGAAAACATGCCATGTTCCATCAAAATATACACGGCAGGGCAGCTAAAATTCTTAAAAAAAATCAATTAATAAATAAAATAAAACAAAATGTTAAAACCATTATAACAATGGCTAGTTGTTTGGTTGTTGTTGTTGTTGGCATTAAATCAAAGGCAAAAGAAGACTGTGATTTTTTGATACCCCTCTCACTCGGCACCACCACACTTGACCATTGGTGCATTTGGTGAAAACGGGCAAGAGAGTGTTCACTTTGCAACATAAATCTTTTTCAAAATAATTTCCTAATGCAAAAAATCGACGTCGGAGGGGAACCAAATGAAAATTTTGTGTGTGTGTGTGTTTGGTTTTTTTTGGGAAAATAACAAATAGCATTTTGGTAGTGCCATGGCAAAACCGACATAATAAATTTTCATAAAATTCCAATAAACGTGATAACACGCCCCTGCGCCAATGGCATGGAAATGAGGAGCATCATTTGGTTGTTTATTTGGGGACTGGGCTAACAGCGGCAGCAGCATCATCATCATCATCATCATCATCGACAATATAGCTGTTGATGCCGGCAGCCGAATTATCGCCATAAACCAGAGTAAATAATTTCATGTGAAGAGAATCTGTCCTCCCTATCCCCATACCCTTCGGAAAAGCTAAAAAAAAAATTCTGTATTTTTGTGGCCATGCGAATGAGTCCCATTACAATTTGAATATTACACGAGAATAGTTGGAAATTTCAGTGTGTAAATCTCTGTTTATATACAAATCGACATTATTGCTGCGAAATGAAAAATACGCCAATGGATAGAATAACGAAACAATAAAAACCATAAAAATCGCCATAGTGGTTGGTTGCCACCACAACCGCGATACCATGGTGCAATGGAATTGACTAACCTAGCCTTTATGTGTTTTCGTTTTTTTTTTCTTTCTACCGGACCCAGAACCATGGACATAAATCTATCTATGCTGTTGTAGTGGATTAGACCACAACAAAATATATATTTTCTCTCCACAACGATGTTTTGCATATCCCAAAATTTTGTGCGAACTGAAATATTCTTTTGCTGTAAATCTGCGAAATATTTGAAAATAGGGAATATCAATTGTGGGTGTTGTTTATGGAGATATAGAAAAAAATTGGAAAATTTTAAATGTTTTAGTATGGCCAAATTAAATGGGTTTTGTGTGGTCAATTTACAAACAAAAAGAGGGAGAAAATAGAAAATGGAAATCCCCCCAAGTAGTTCCTCTCTCAGGGGATAATAACCATTTAAAGTGTGGAAAATTTTACAAGCCTGAAAATAAGAAAAAAATACAAAAATCCACAACCCCTTATCCCAAAATGTAGAAAAATAAACAACAACTAAATCAAAACCAACAATTTACACCAAAAAGAACTCAGCAACAATTTCAGGCAATAAAATTTAAAAATCCCTCCAAACAACCAACGCTAAAATTCTAAATCTCATCGAAAAAAACCTGGAAGCTTTAGCATTGTCAAAACCCCAGAAAGCCGGAACTATGCCACCAAGAAAGGGAAAAAGCACAACATTCAACAGCCATACAAAGGATTTAGCAAAAGTTGGTTTTATTTTTGTAAAACAAAAAAAAAAAAACACACACACACACACACATACACAAAATTTAAAGGGATTTTTTGCAAACATTTAGCCATGGTAAAGTATTACCGACACCAGTTAAGAAAAAAAAAAAAAAACAAATAAAAAAACACCCAACAAAAATAACAAACAAAATACTCTTACCCAAGGACTAGAAATAAGTTGTGTTTTCCTCCTATTCTCCTCCTTTTTTGTCTGTGGGGTAGGTCATCCCAGTGAATGACGGAAATTCCATGAAGGAAATAAACGAAAACGAAAAAAATTAAAATCTAATGAAATACCAACATGAATCAACAACAACAAAAACAACACCACCAACGTTGTGTAAAGAGATAAATTACAGCAAAGCTTATTTAACAAACAGCTTGAGCTTGTTTTTAGTTGCTCAGCTCAGCTATGGCTTTTACTCTCAGCTGTCCATTCATATTTGTTTAAGTGAGGAGAAGAGAAACACGAAAAAAAAATGACAACAACTTAAATGAGCAACGACAAAAAAGTAAATATGATATATTTGAGTCGCATCTAAGCATACAGATGAAATGGGGATTAGAATGTTGTATTAACAAGGAATGTCCAATAACAGGCACCAGGTTTTTGTGTGAATCCAAAGTTATATTTTAGGTTGGAGAAATAGCTATAGGACTTTAATTAACATGCTCCGGAATGTCCGATTTGGGCCAAATATGCACCGTTTTCTTGTATGAGTTGTTGCCATTTTAAAGGTAACTTCATAATGCCTCTGTCATAGAAGTCCTGCTCTCTATTTGCAAAAAAAAACTCTAGTAGTCGATTTTCACAATCCTCCCTACATACCAATTTTTTTTTTTTTTTTTGTCATTAAAGAAATTTTGCAATACAAGAAAAATATGATAATCGCTTGGTGCCAAGTCCGGACTGTATGGCGGATGCATTGAAACTTCTCAACCAAGCTCCCGAAATTTCTGGGGAGCCACTGTAGATGTGTGTGTGTGTGGCTTAGCGTTTTTCTGGTGGAAAACGACACCTCTCCTGTTGGCCAATTCTGGTCAATTGTTATTTTTAAACCGTCCAGTTGTTGACAGTAGAGAACATAATTTAACGTTTAACCATATGGAAGCAATTCATAATAAATAATCCCCTTGCAGTCCCAGCAAATGTATAGCAGAACCTTTCTGGCCGTTAGTACAGGGTTATCGTATGTGAACCATTTCACATCTCCAGTCGCCAGTCTATCACATTCGATTCGGCCAAGGCTTCACACATGGAAATTCGATCCATCCTATTTTTGTTTGTTATTTTTTGTGGCACCCAAACATCGAGTTTCATTTTGTATAAATGGATTAAAACAGTTTTATGGTCGATTTTTAGCTCTTGAGCGATGTGGCTGACTGCTAACATGCCTGTCAAATTCGATAATTTCTCCGATTTTATTAACATTTTCGACGATTTATCCTCCCCAAGCTAGTATTTAAAGAATATTTTTTCTGACCTTGGTGTAAATATTATTTAGAACGTTCAGCCGTATAACTCTGCAAGTTCTTCTTTAATACATAAAAAATCGATAAAATCCGCCATAAGGTGGACATTTAAAATATGTAAAAAAAGTTAATTATAGTCTAAGCCGTAATCATTAATAAAAAACAAACTATAATCATTATCATATTGAGCTGGTCTCTTGAACATACCAAAAAATGAGGGCTTACCTTTGTAGAACATGAATTTAATTGGTTGTGCAACATTTGGCTCAAATCGGGGATTCCATTTGCCTGATATTGGATTTATAAATATTGACGTTGTGGGGGAGGTACCAGAAGGAGTAGACCAATGGGTTCCATCTTCAAACTTGATCTAGGCTGGGTAAAGATAATATGTTGTACAAAGTATGGTTTAAATCGGACGTTCAATTCGCTTGGATTTATAAATATTGGAAATGTTGAACCTTTGTGAGGGAGGTACCAGAAGGAGTGGATCAATGGGTTCCATGAATGACAACTTTACTATATTTTATACATTTTTTTAAACATTTTACATTCTACATATTAAAAATCGCAATTACTAATTGATTTTTTCTTTCTATTTTCAGGTAATATATTTATAAATAGTTAAAAAAAAATAAATAAATAAACAAATAGTTCAATATTCGGTAAATATAAAAATTATATTTATTATAAAGAAATATTAAAAAACTTTTATATTCTTTGGAAATATGTTTGGAAATTGTGCCAGTGTAAAAAAATCGCACTTGGAGCTCTAAAAATTGTTAAAAAAGTTTTTTTTTTCTTATATAATAGCAAACACTGTTCCTGCGGTATTTAAAATATAACTTTTAAAATCCCACTTACTTACGACAAAAGTCCTTTCAAAATAGTTCTAAAAAAAATCCAAGCTTGGAGCTCTAAATTTGTTTTTTATACCCTATACAACTATGTTGTCAGGGTATTATAGCTTTGTAACGCCGCGAAATATTGGTCCTAGACCCACCTTTAAGTATACCGATTGTCATATCTCGACTAGCTGAGTCGATCTAGACATGTGTGTCCGTCCGCCCGTCTGTCCATTATAATTTGTAAATATGATACTGACCACAATTATGGACCAATCTTCACGAAATTTTGCATGTAGAATGGGTTCCGGCCAATGAAGACCCCTATTGTTTTTGGAAAAGATCGGTTAATAATTAGGGGATGAAATGGACCAAAAACTTTATTTTTGTTTGATTTTTGGTGGCAATTATGGCTCAAACACCGCGAATTTTTACATGGAGAAGTGGATCGGGCCAAAGAAAAAGTATGCCTGTTTTGAAAAAGATCGGTCAATATTTAGCGTGTCAAATGGACTCTGACTTTTGTGTGAAAAATGACAAAATTTGTATTCTGTGGCGTATATATTTGCCCCTGAGGGTCCTAGACCCAAAAATTTGATAGTAGGTTAAAGAGGAGTGGTTGACCTTTAAATTGATACCAATTATATGGTCGTATGTACTCAGATGTGGGAGCTACACTTAAATATTTACAGGTGCTTACGTATTCAAACATTATTTAGTAACCCAAAAATTTGAAAATTTCCATGAGATTCCAGTTATGGTCAAGGACAACGCCTATAATTTCGGTGATGACCAGAAAATAATTTTGGGATGAAGTGGACCGAAAACTTAATTTTTGTGTTATTTTCGAGTCGATCTATGGACCAGAAATGAAAGACGAACATCACAACATAACCCACGGTGAAAGTAATCTGGACAATAGCTGTACTGAATACTCGTAATATTCGGAAAATATGTCAGTGTAAGGAAGAGGTGCTGCTTACCTCTAATCGGGCAAGAGGATGCAATTATCACGAAATATTGCCCAGGCTCGAAATAAACATCCGCAAAATGTTCGGTTTCCGTGGTAGTTGTGTACGGTATCGTATGGTCGGCCCCGTCCGACTATACTGCTCCGCTCACTGGTTTTTAATCTGGGAATAGATATTAAAAAGTTTTTTTTTTCAAAAACATTTTTAAACGGTTAACTATCAGGGTATCTAACCGTTTGAAGTTCTGTGTCTGGTACAATGTTATTTGTGAAAACTAAATCTCCTTTGACAATAAATCTCACAAATAATGATAAAATATGAGCAATGTTTTTTATACCCTTCACCACACTGTGGTACAGGGTATTATGTCTTTGTGCATATGTTTGTAACAGGCAAAAGGAAACGAGATAGACACATGGTTCCTTTTGAGAATATGCATAGAATCACTTTCTAAGTCGATTTATGCATGTCCGTCCGTCTGTCCATGTATTTTTGTGAGCAAAGTACAGGTCGCATTTATGATCCGAATTGGCTGAAATTTGGTACAGCTCATTTGTTTGGCCCAAGGACGAACCCTATTGAAATTGGGAAAAATCAGTTCAGATTTAGATATAGCTCCCATATATATATTTAACCGATTTAATGTAAACGGTCCCTATATATCTTTCAATTTGCACGAAATTTGGTACAGCCTAATCATTTAGGTCTAGAATGATGTCTGCCAAGTTTCGTAAAACTCGGTCAAGATTTAGATATAGCTCCCATATATAGTTTCGTCCGATTTCATGTAAATGGTGCCCCAAAGTCCCTATATATCTTTCGATTTGCACGAAATTTGGCATAACGTATTGAATTAAGCCTAGAATGATGTCTGCCAAGTTTCGAGAATATCGGTCCAGATTTAGATATAGCTCCCATATATAGTTTCGGCCGATTTCATGTAAATGGTGCACCAAAGTCCCTATATATCCTTCGATTTGCACGAAATTTGGCATAACGTACTGAATTGAGCCTAGAATGATGTCTGCCAAGTTTCGAGAAAATCGGTCCAGATTTAGATATAGCTCCCATATATAGTTTCGTCCGATTTTATGTAAATGGTGCACCAAAGTCCCTATATATCTTTCGATTTGCACTAAATTTGGCACAACGTACTGAATTGAGCCTAGAGTGATGTCTGCCATGTTTCGTGAAAATCGGTTCTGATTTAGATATAACTCCCATATATAGTTTCGTCCGATTTCATGTAAATGGTGCACCAAAGACCCTATATATCCATCGATTTGCAGGAAATATGGCATAACGTACTGAATTGAGCCTAGAGTGATGTCTACCAAGTTTTGAGAAAATCGGTCCTGATTTAGATAAAGCTCCCATATATAGTTTCGTCCGATTTCATTTAAATGGTGCAGCAAAGTCCCTATATATCGTTCGATTTGCACGAAATTTGGCATAACGTACTGAATTGAGCCTAGAGTGATATCTGCCTTGTTTCGTGAAAATCGGCCTAGATTTAGATATAGCACCCTTTTATTATAGATTGATTTTAAGTAATTGACGCACCAAGGAACCAATAGAAACAAAACGTTCTGAAATTAGTATAACCTAACTTGTGACAAGTTTGTTTGAAATCGCTTAATATTTGGATAAAGCTTCCATATATATTTTCGCCCGATTTCAAGTAAATTGGGCATCAAACTGCTCATGTTAGTCAGATTGACATCAAATTTTGCACAACTTACAAAATTGAGAATATAATTACGTAGTTGCGTTTTCTAGAAATACAGATATAGCCCAACGGATGACCTATTTATATTTGTTTGAAGTAAATTTACATACTTTTGTCCCATTGTAACAAACGAATGACATGTTTATGGATAGATCTGGGTAGATTCAAATTTAGATAAATATCACATATATTTTATTTCATCCAATTTCATGTTAATAGTCCTGTTTAATATACCCATAGTGGTGAAGGGTATCATATAGTCGGCCCCGTCCGACTTTACTACTTTCCTTACTGGTTTTCTTTCGTTTCCATTAAATCAGTTAAAATTTTTTTTCAACAAAAAAAAAAAAAAAACACAATTCTTTGCCGAACAATCAAACATTGAGTTAAGAAACGAAAATTTATGACATCTTTTTTTCAAAAAGAACGATTTGAAAGAAAGAGTCAACAAAAACCAACTTTCAGTAATGGCTAAAACTAAACAAACAACCATTCAAAAAAAAAAAAACAAAAAAAATTCGCACAGCAGCCAAATGACATTTACACAAATAATTGAAACGGAAGGACCACCGCCTTCTCCTACACACACCACAAAAGGACAACCCAAATTAAAATAAGTCAAAAAGAAAAGAATTCTCTCCCAAAACAAAAAATGGCAAAGGCTGTAATGAGAAATTTGCTCGTTAATTTAACGTGGTCATATTTTATGCAAAAATCTAATGTAAATAATAACTTCCTACAACATCCCAACCACCCCGGCATTGCATTTGTAAAGTGTCCAAACAAAATGTAAAGAAGGAAATGACCTAAATTTTAAAAACGGCAAAAAAATCTTCAAAAAAAGATCAGCAAAGTTTATTGTTTTAAGCAAAAGTTTTCTTCGTCCATCCATTACTTTTTTTTCGTTTTTCTTGTTTTTGGGGGTCAAAGCCAATGATTTGGAAAACAAAACGACTACGAATTTTGAGGTTTAAAGTTTAAAGGATTATGGCGTTGGGTAAAAAAAATCGTTGTAAACTTTAGGGTTCAATTGATTGAAATCCTCTAAAAACTCTTAAGGCAGATAAATTTCCTCTCGTTTCTTCTGTTTTTGTCAATTTAAATTGATGGAGTATTGAAAGAGTTGTGTTTGGAAACTTTTTGTTCCATAGAACAATTAAAATGATTAGGTAAGTGATGACAGGAAAAAAAAGTAGAAAAATTGTGGAGGGTTTGGTGTGTGGGTTTCGAAGTTAAGTTTATGGGGATGAGGATTAGAAACTATGTTTTGAGTTATAAATTGAAGTATATTTTTGAGAGCTATCTGACCGACAAGCTCGGACTTTGAAAACTATTTTTCAAGATCTGTTAATCAAGAGTTTGTGGATATCATGTTTTGGGATAGCATCAATATAACTACAAAGCTCACATATAACGGTGTCTCCCAATATTTGGTATTTTGAATACGTTTTCCAACCGTATTGGTTGCAATTGGGAATTTTGGTTTCTCATAACAGTATAAGCACATCTCCTCACTTAAAGTTTTTAAAATTTACCCAAGTCGGTATTCTGCAAATTTTAGACACTTTTTTCAACAGAATTGTGTGTAATTCGATACTTTGTATTCTCATTGGCTGTCAAATCTCACTAGCAAAAATTTCAATATTTATCTCCGTTTCAATATAGGCCTATATATCAATTAGATATTTTGAGAATTTCAATAATCTTTTTCTCACGTATTTTTCGGTATGTTCTAGGTCCTTTCATTGTGGAGGGCAAAATGTTCGGCCGGGCCAAACCTAACCTTCACCGCACTGTCTTTGTGTATATGTTTGTAACAGGAAACGAGATAGACACTCATTCTTTTGAAAACACATATGCATAGAATCACTTTCGGCGTGGATTTATGCATGTCCGTCCGTCCGTCTGTCCATGTTAAATTGCATACAAAGTACAGGTCACATTTATGGTCTGAATTTGATGAAATTTGGCACACCCCATTTGTTTGGCCCAAAGACGAACCCTTGGAGAACATCGGTTAAAATTTAGATATAGCTGCCACATACAGAGTCATCTGATTTTTTGTAAATGGTGTACCCAAGCCCCTATATATATTTCGATTTGCACGAAATTTGGCACAGCGTACGGAATTGAGTCTAGAATGATGTGTGTACAATTTCTTGAAAATCGGTTCCAATTAACATTTTGGACCGATTGAATGCAAATAGTGTACCAAAGTTCCTATATTTCTTTCGATTGGCATATCGTACTGAATTGAGACTACTATTGTAGCTTTAGACATAGCTCCCTTACGTCTTTTCTTCCGATTTTATGCAAATTGTGCACAAAAGACGCAAAGTTGGTTCGATTGGTACAGAATTTGGTATAATTTACTAAATTAATTATAAACCATAAATCGGACGATGATATATAAAGGAGCTACATCAAAATCTGAACCGATTTTCAGGAAACTTAACACAAATCATTCTAGACCCTATTCATTACGCTATGCCAAATTTCGGGCAAATTAAAAGATATATAAGGACTTTGGTACACTATTTACCTTAAATCGGACGATGATATATATGGGAGCTATATCTAAATCTGAACCGATTTTCAGGAAACTTAACACACTTCATTCTAGGCCCTATTCATTACGCTGTGTCAAGTTTCGTGCAAATCGAATTATATACACGGACATTGGTACACCAATTTGCTTTAAATCGGACGAAAATATATATGAGGGCTATATCTAAATCTGAACCGATTTTTCCCAATTTCAATAGGGTTCGTCCTTGGGCCAATTAAGTGACCTGTGCCATATTTCATCCAAATCTGATCATAAATGCGACCTGTACTTTGTTAAAAAAATATATATATGGACGGAAGGACAGACGGACATGCATAAATCGAATCAGAAAGTGATTCTATGTATATTCTTAAAAGGGAACCATGAGTCTATCGCGATTATTTTTGCCTGTTACAAACATATGCACAAAGACATAATACCCTGTACCACAGTGTGGTGAAGGGTATAATTAACGAATCAAATTGAGACAAAAAAGGCGTTATGTTTTTTTGAAATTGGTGCAGATGCAGACATAGCTTTCATACATATTTCAGCGGGTGCCTGATTGGGATTAAATTTTGAATAGTTCGGCATACCGAATAGCGTGTATTCAGTGTATTCTAAATCTGCCCGATTGAAATGAAATTTAGCATAGGTTGCAGAAAGGCATGTGTATGGACTGCTGTTAGTCGGTTCAGTTATAGATAAACATCAAATATTTATGTTCGTTTAATTTCATATTGAATACATATGTAGAATATACCCAAAGTTGTGAAGGGTATCACATAGTCGGCCCAGCCCGATTTTACTACTTTCCTTACTGGTTTTTATTTGTAAATTTTATGTTAACAATGTGAGCATTTGGCCTATTTTTTTTTTTCTTCTCCAAATCGAAGAATATAATTTTAGCCGAACGATAATTGAATTCATATTTCATGCCTTCATGGAATTGAATATATTTTCAAAATAAATAAAAAAATAAATAAAATAGAAACATAAAAATATTTATTTTTTATATTTTGATTTACTACATTTTTGGGTGTGGAATACGACATGAGTTTTTTTTCTGGGGAAGATAATCCGCCAGCCAATACTAATTTCAAATCAAAACAAACTTATTACTTTCAATGATTATATCATCACATAAAATGTATTCGTAATATGGATTTGGGTATCAGATACCCAAATTGAAATTTTTAAAAAGAGTCTGAGTCATGAAAGTCTCTGCTTCTATGTCATGAAAGAGCACCAGATGTGTTTTATGTTTGAAATAATAAATAATAATTTTTTCGTATTTAAAAACAAAAAAATCAAATAAGATTTATTAACTGTGAAGATGAAAAAACATTTGTTGCAATAAGAAAATAAGTGGCATTTACAAACAAGGTCCCAACAAAGAGGACCAAATATATTTTTCACTTTATTTCCAATACGAGTACAAGTTTGTATGCTTCGAAGTTGTGGCCTTTAACAAAATGAAATCTTTAATTTTCCAGGAAATTAGATTTTCTAGAAATCAAATTAAATTTCAAAAAAAAAACTTCAACTAACTTTGGAAAACTCCTCGCACCGACCAACATTAACTTTAATTAAAAACTTCAGTACGGATTTTTTTCTCTTTCTCCAATCCTTTCACAATCTACCCGTCATTTGTTGTGTTTCACTGCTTTGTTTTTACACATTCTGGTGTGCTTTGTATTTGTGTATTTTTTTTCCTCCGTCATCATCATCATGTTTTTCTTTCAAATACGCAATGGCTCAATAAAATCAGAAGCATCAGCAGCAATGGCAACGGCATCATCGCCACCTGTCTGGTAGTCTCGTTAAACTACTGAAACTCAAATATCCTCTTTTATGGGCCGTGTGATTTTCTTTTTTCGTTTTCTTTATTTCAGTTTTTATCATTGCTCCCTCTGCTTATATGCATTGAATAGTATTGGCAGAATTTGTTACAATATATTTTGCCACCGAAGTTATATACCCACCTACTTACCTACCAACCTATTGTATAACTGGGATTCCGAGTCTCTTTAAAGGACCATAAACGTAGTTGTGAAGGAAAATAGGAAAAAATGTCATAAAAACAAAACTTGGAAATTCTAGTAAACAGAAAAAAATATCACAAACACACACACCCACAGAAAGAAAGCCGAACAGACCAGAAGTTTTCTATTATTGCTTTCATTCCTGGTTCTTTTGCTAGTTTGTTTTTATACCCTACACAACTATATTGTCAGGGTATTATAGCTTTGTGCAGCCCCAAAAGTTTGTAACGCCGCGAAATATTGGTCCTAGACCCACCTTTAAGTATACCGATCGTCATATCTCGACTAGATGAGTCGATCTAGACATGTGTGTCCGTCCGTCCGTCTGTCCATTATAATTTGTAAAAACGATACAGGCCACAGTTATGGACCAATCTTCACGAAATTTTGCATGTGGGATGGTTTCTGGCCAATGAAGACCCCTATTGTTTTTGGAAAAGATCGTTTAATATTTAGGGGATGAAATGGACCAAAAACTTTATTTTTGTCGGTTTTTCTGTCGCTTCAGAGGCCGCAATTATTCCCCAAACACCGCGAATTTTTGCATAGAGAATGGGATCGGACCAAAGAATAAGCATACCTGTTTTGATAAAGATCGGTCAATATTTAGCGGGTGAAATGGACCCGAACATTTGTGTGAAAAATTACAAAATTTGTATTCTATGGTGTATATATGTACCACTGAAGGACATAGACCCGAGAAGTTGATAGTATATCCAAGAGAAGTGGTTGACCTTTAAATTGATACCAATTATATTGTCGAAGGTACTGGGATGCGGGAGTTACACTTAAATATTTACAGGTGCTTACGTATTCATATATTATTTAGTAACCTATTACCACACTGGAGGGCGGAAATATAGCGCTGATCGCTTTGAAATGTTCCATGAGGTTCCAGTTATGGTCAAGGACAACGCCTAAAATGTTAGGTGATAATCAGATAATAATTTTTCGGATGAAGTGGACCGAAAACTTAATTATTTGTACTTTTCGAGTCAAAAGCCGAACATCACAACACAACCCATTGTGAAGGGAATCTGGACAAGTAATTAGAGGGGCTGTACATTGCTGACCTCTAGCCAGTCAAAAGTGTGCAAATATCGCGAAATATTGCCACATCTCAGAATATAGAACCACAGAAAGTTAGATTTTCATGGAAGTTGTGTAGGGTATCGTATGGTCGGTCCCGTCCGACTATACTGCTCCGTTCACTGGTTTTTTCATATTTTGCTTTGTTTCATGGTGTCTGATTTCCATTGCAGTTTTTTTTTCATTTCGTTTATTTTTTCTCTCTCTGGTTATTTCGTTTGGCTTTCTCTTTCGCCTGAATGCAAAAGAAAGTAATTTTCTTGGAAACATGTTAGAACTAACTCTGGTTTTCTTTGTTTCTTACCTATTGGTACCTCTCTTTTTTGTTGTAGAATAGTTGAAATAGTTTCTATATTGTATATTCTATATTTCAAAGTAAGAAAAGTTGGAAAAAAAAGGAAACTTCAGTAGCCTGTGTGGTATTCGAATTTCAATTGTAATTTCATGGAAATTAAAAATATGAAATTTCCATCCGTTTTAAGATATAGCATAGAAAGGGATGGAAATTCGACGAATTCTAAAGCTACAAATTGTACATTTTTTACAGAGATTTTCAGAATCAGGAGAGCAAAATTAAAACCACTTCGACTAAAATCTTCAACTAAATATCATTGAAAATCGTTATATTACGGCTTCAATCAAATCTCCTGCAGAGGTATTTTTAATCCTCCAAGAACTCAGAATGCACAAATTACTGCCACTTTGCTACAGAACTTTCAGAATACCGAAAGGTGAAGATCTTTCTTCATACGGTTAAGTCAAGACAGAAGTCTACATTGAAGATTTTTTTCAAAAATATTTTTTGTCGTACGATAACCTACTTCGGTGGAGAAATTCGGTCAAATCTTAGAAAATACCGAAAATGGAGCGTGGACCTTTATATGGAAGCTATGCAAAAACATGGGCCTATATATGCAAAAAATGTTTCTCATCCTGCAGAACCCTAATGCTAAAATACAGGTTCTTTGATGGGGAGCATGTGAATTATTTTAAAAATACCGAACATTGGGCGAGATATTTCTATAAAGAGCTATGTTCAAAAAGAAACCTTTGTCGAAATTTTTCGGCAAATAATGCTACCCCCATCAGGAACACGTGATGTCAATTTATAGCTACTTTGATGGGAAAATTCGGATGAAACTTTGGAAATTGATGAATTAAAAAAAGGATATATATAGAAATTAAAAAAAAACATATTTTCACCCTTCAAACTCCCGGAACTCAAAATTACCGACACTATGGAACGCGACTAAGGCCTTTAAAAATACTGATAATGAGTTGTGTCCTTCATATGGAGACTATATAATAAAATCTGCCTACATTGAAAAAAATTGCATTTCACCCTCTTCGGTGAGAAAAGGCGGCTGATTATAAACATCGAAAATCGGGTGGAAACCTTTATAATGAGAGCTATGTAAAACAATGGACTTTTGTTGAAAATTTCGTGCAAAAATGTGCTACACCCTTATAGAACCCCTGATGTCAAATTATAGCTACATTGATGAGTAAATGCGGCATAAACCTTCAAAAGTACTGAAAATTATGCGAAATATTTATATGACTTTAAAAATGGACCTACATATCCAACAAAATTTCTTCGTTGCACTTCAAAATATATGGAGGCTTGGAGGCTTCTCTCGATATGAGAGAATTAAACTAAAAATTGTTCTAAAAATCTAATTTGACATTCGGCCAGCTCTTCGAACCTTTCTTGGCATTTTTGAGCGATAATTGATTACTGAGGGCTTAGTGAAGAATACCCTGACCTATTTACTTGGCATTTAAAGTCTTTTATAATTTTGAAGTCAACTGATGCTCAGATATAAAACCTGTTCAAGCCTCATGAAGTACATCATTTCTCAGATCTCTCATCAGACACACTTGTTTGCAAAATATGACAACCTCGATCAACTTTTAGCCCATTCATTACTGGTTTTTACGTTCACTTTTGCTCTCTCTTCATTTATTGTTGTTCTTTTTCTCTGCAAATTGTATCCTTTTTTGTTGAGAGGCTTCCAAATGTATTGTAGCACAAAAAAAGTTTTTTTTTTTTAATTTAATAACATATGGTTTTAATTACCCCTTTGTATTGTGTGTTTTGTTATTCATATTACATTTTTATGCCGAACATTTGGAAATTCAGTATCATTTGTTTATATATACATACATATGTGTATGTATGCTTTTAATGTACACCACAATGAAACAAGTAGATGATGATATTGGTTTATCTCGGAAAAAGAAATTGTAGGTAATTAAATTACCTGAAAGCTGGCAAGGAGAACAAATATCGTATTTCGGAATAAATTTGGAACAGATATATAAAAATAATTTAAACCAAAAAATATGTATATTTTAAACCATTTACTTTAAATGGTATCAACAATTTAAATTTCTGAGGTCTGTGGGCATCATGCAGGAAATTTTCAAAATTAACAGATTTTTTTGTATTTTGGGGATCTATGAATTTTAAGTAGTTCATGGTATAGATTTGAAATAATTTAAATACAGTTAAAAAAATAAAAAAACAAGCATTACTTTTATATATAGTACATGTTTAATGTTTGAGAAGCTGGGATCTTGAGAAAAAATATTTTAAAAATTATTTTTCAAAAATAAATAAAACCAGTGAGCGGAGCAGTATAGTCGGACGGGGCCGACCATACGATACCCTACACAACTACCACAAACTCTAACTTTCTGAGGATGTTTATTCCGAGTCTGAGTAATATTTCGTGATATTTGCCCCCTCATGCCCGATTAGAGGTCAACAACACCTCTTCCTTACTTTTTCGAATATTCAGTACAGTCCTTCTAATTACTTGTCCAGATTACCTTCACTGTGGTTTTTGTTGTGATTTTCGGATTATACTCGACTCGAAAACACACAAAAAATTTAGTTTTCGGTCCATTTCATCCCAAAATTTCAATGTGATCATCACCGAAAATTGTAGGCGTTGTTCTTGACCATAACTGGAACTTCATGAAAAATTTTAAAGCCATCAGCGCGATATTCCCCCTTTAAATTTGGTAATGAGTTACTAAATAATATCTGAATACGTAAGCACCTGTAAATATTTGACTGTAACTCCCACATCTGAGTAGATACATCACTATATTTGGTATCAATTTAAAGGCCAACCACTCCTCTTGGATATGCTATCAACTCCTCGGGTCTACATCCTCCAGGAGTAAATATATATGCCATAGAATACAAATTTTGTCATTTTTCACACAAAAGTCAGGGTCCATTTGACCCACTAAATATTGACCGATCTTTATCAAAACATGCATGCTTATTCTCTGGCCCGATCCGCTTCTCAATGCAAAAATTCGCGGTGTTTGGGCCATAATTGCGGCCTCTGGAGCGACCAGAAAAACCGACAAAAATAATGTTTTTGGTCCATTTCATCCCCTAAATATTAACCGATCTTTTCCAAAAACAATAGGGGTCTTCATTGGTCAGAACCCATCCTACATGCAAAATTTCGTGAAGATTGGTCCATAACTGTGGCCTGTATCGTGTTTACAAATTATAATGGACAGACGGACGGACGGACACACATGTCTAGATCGACTCAGCTAGTCGAGATATGACGATCGGTATACTTAAAGGTGGGTCTAGGACCAATATTTAGCGGCGTTACAAACTTTTGGGGCTGCACAAAGCTATAATACCCTGACAACATTGTTGTGTAGGGTATAATACCCTGACAACATAGTTGTGTAGGGTATAAAAATATTATTATAGAAAGCAAACAAAAAAATACTTTTAAAAAACCCCGAAGGTGAAATATTAAAATATTCCCTTTTGTTTGAGGACTGAGGCACAAATTATGCACTGAGATAAAAACATATTTTTAAAATTTTTATAAAAAAAACAAATTTTAATACATTTTAATAATGTATTTAATATATAAGATTAATGATTCAGTGATTAAAAAATTATAGTAATTATCCTTGATTGCCAAAATAATATCCCTGTCCGCCTTATAAAAAATCTCTCCATAAAAATAGCTTACTTCAAAGTCATTGCCAACCAACTCCATTTTTATTTCAATTTTTGTTTTAAATTATTTCAATTCCATATTGGGTTTTTTCACTCATTCCATAATTTTCAACATAATTCGTTGATGCTGTGCCTCCTCTTCTTCTTTTTTGATTATGGTTTCATTTTGTTGTTACGCATTGTTGTTCATCGTACAACGCTTTTTCCTTCACACTTTTTTGTCGTTAATGTTGTATATGGTGCATTACATGCAGAACAAACGACACATTTTATAGCCTACCATAAATCAATTAGTTTGTTAAGTTCCCAGTTTTTGGTATTAAAAAAAAAAAAAATAATAATAACAAAATATATATGTAACAAGAACATCACGAGCGAAACAAAAAATAAAGCTGTTTATGTTGCTAAAACATAAAAAATTACAAAAAAAAATAAATAAAAGAAAAAACATAACAAGAAATAAAATAAAGCTGCTAAAAATAATTAAGAGCATAGAATAACATGGAGAAAAAATGTTGGGAGTATGAACAAAAAAAATGTTAAATATTTGATATGCTAAATAAAGAGTTTCGTAATAAAAGATTTTTTGTTTTTGTATTCTCTTTTCGTTGGTTATTTTAATTAAATTTTGTGGGAGAAAATTTGACGAGTTTTTTTTTTATATGTATTAAATTAGCAAGAGCTATATAAAGAAAAATATTTGATTAATTTATACCCGACACAATAAAAGTTCTTATAATAGTTTGTGGGGGTCGAGAAATATTGGTCCTAGACCCGACTTTTAGTATATTGAGATATCACGTTTTAGATATGGTTGTCCGTCTGTTATAATTTGTAAACAAATTACAGGCCACAGTTATGGAATTTTGCATGTAGGTCCGGTTCTGGTCACAGGCAACATCCATTGTTTGTGAGTTGTTGGTAATCGTCGATTATTATTTAGGACATGAAATGGATCTAAAACGAAGTTCTTTGTTCGTTTGTCTCCCTAGACTATTATGAGCCAAAGAGACCGATATCAACATATAGTGAGTCAAATGAACCAAGACTTTTGATACTGATCAATTAACCACTGTATTACAATACTGTACATATTGCAATTAACCACCTAGAGGGCGTTAATGTCACATTGATCGCTATGAAATTGTTATGGGTCAAGGACAGCACCTAGTTTTTGGCAGTGATCAGGTATTACAATTAACCACCTAGATGGCGTTAATGTCACATTGATCGCTATGAAATTGTTATGGTTCAAGGACAACACCTAGTTTTTGGCAGTGATCAGATGATGAAAGCATTATCATATCATGCTTTCATCACCTGATTACTGCCAAAAACTAGGTGTTGTCCTTGAACCATAACAATTTATTGTTGTAATAATCAACCATGACTTAAGTGTAAAAAAATATATCTTATGTCGCAAATTGTGCCTACGAAAAATATGAGCCGGAAAAAATTTTCCAGTTTTTAATTTTTTTTTTTTTGAAGACTGCAGGCAAATAAATTGTAGTGTACGACTAAGAGTTAACCTAAACTCTGCGGAGCTCAAGCGGAAATTCTGTGTTCGTCTGTTGAAATCCCGATAGAGTTCGAAATATTTAAGATATAGCTTTAAAAATTTGCACATGCATTTCTAATACCTCTAGAGTGTTCGGTATTGAAAATGGGTTATAATTTAGTATTTTGAGTTCGCATTAAACAACAAATTCCCTATCAAAATTTTCGATAACGGTTCACTTATATAGCCGTATTCGGTTATTTGGGGAGTTTGGACAGGTTTATATATATATATATATATATATATTCTTGATCGGAATAAAAATCTATGTCGATTTACGCATGTCCGTCTGTTCAAAACACGATAGAGATCGCAATATTTAACATATGACTCTGAAATTTTGCACAGACATTTCTAGTGCTCCTAGGATGTTTGGTATTGCATATGGTATATATCGGTCCACGGTTTGGTGTAGACCTCATATAATGGTGCCCCCCAAAAAAATATTAGGTAATCATCTTTTTCTCACATCATATACATTTAAAGTCGGTATATCCAAAGTGCTATCACAACATGAGTTTTCTTCCATAAATTTCACATATTTTTAAACTCGTCATTGTGGTGGGTATAAAACACAATATTGATACCTTATTATACCCTTCACCACACTGTGGTACAGGGTATTATGTCTTTGTTCATATTTTTGTAACAGGCAAAAAGAAACGAGATAGACACATGGTTCCTTTTGAGAATATGCATAGAATCACTTTCTGAGTCGATTTACGCATGTCCGTATATTTGTATATATTTACGCATGTCCGTGTATTTTTGTGAACAAAGTACAGGTCGCATTTATGATCCGATTTGGATGACATTTGGCATAGGTCACTTATTTGGCCAAATGACGAACCCTATTGAAATTGGGAAAATCGGTTCAGATGTAGATATAGCTCCCATATATATTTTCGTCCGATTTAAGGTAAATGGTGTACCAATGTCCCTATATATATTTTGATTGGCACGAAATTTGGCACAGCGTAATGAATAAGGTCTAGAATGTTTGCCAAGTTTCGTGAAAATCGGTTCAGATTTAGATATAGCTCCCATATATATATCTTCGTCCGATTTAAGGTAAATTGTGTACCAAAGTCCATTAATACCTTTTGGTTTGCATGAAATTTGGCACAGCGTAATGAATTAGGTCTAGATTGATGTGTGTTAAGTTTCTTGAAATCGGTTTAGATTTAGATATTGCTTCTATATCTGACCAAATGAAAAATTAAGTATCGGTTGCAGAATGACATGTTTATGGATACAATTTCATTTTGCTGGTCCTTTAAAAATGCGACGTCTGTTAGGTTTCATCTGTTGAATATACCCAAAGTGGTGAAGGGTATCATATAGTCGGCCACGTCCGACTTTACTACTTTCTTCACTGGTTTTTAAGATAGACCTATTATTCGGAAGTTTGGGTATTTTTTGTTTACCTAATTGTCTCTAAAGTGATTTTTATGTTAGAGAAAATCTTCGTTCCAAATGTTTATCATGTAATAGCGCGGCATTTATGAAAGCCCCGAACGATTACTGGTTAATGGTGGAGGGTATAAAAAGTTACTGAAGTTTTTTTAGCTCAGGTGCTTAGATCCATTATTCGTCGATCTTATCCATTGTGCCGATCTTATAAACACCTTTTGAAGCATCGACATTGTATTACTCCCAACATTTCTTTGCACTAATAGTTATGAGCGTTTTTTGATAGCGGTTGGCATTAACGTTCTCTGGCACAACGCTCGTTTTTGGATGACATTTCTTTCACTCGAAAGGATGACCTTCCTTCCTGTAGGTTGGTATTTCATCGCCATACGAAGATAGAGGTTCATCGATGTATTATTGTCGTGATAATCCACGTTGAAAGTTGAGAGTTCGGGAGTGAATTTATTTTTCTTTCTTGTCATTGATTTTTCTAGCCCCTAATAGCAACACATCGTAATACGTCAAACCGTACTAAGCTCGTTTTTACTAAGAAATGTCAAACTGTACTAATTTCGCATATCATGTCACTTAACAGATAGCAGATATTCGATTTCTTTCATCTCTGATAGCCGTCAGTCAATCCGGTGGGTCGATCGATTTTAAATCAATAAGAACAAAACCAGCTGCTGCCTCATTCAATAAAGATTTAAAGATTTCGACCAAGTTGCGCTCTTTTAGAACCTCTTTATAAAAAATTATGTAGTTTTTATAAATTATTTATTATGGGTTAGTACATCATTGCAATAAAAAAACTTTTCAGCTTTGCCTTCTGAAATTTCAGACAAGATAATTTTTTCACAATGTCTTTCTGTGGGGATGATTAACTCAAATTTCTTTAGGTTCATCATATTAACCCCTTTGTTTAGAATCATATGAATTTAATCCACAAATGTTGTGACCTCTTTGACCTAAATATTATTTATGCCGGAAAAAAATTGTCTTCCCCATTAAAAAAATCTAAACAAATCTTCTCGTTTGACACTACGAGCCATAACAAAAAAAATCTATAGACAAATTTGTTAATGACACTTCATATCCTCTAAAAAAAATATCATGGAGAAACTATTGTTCCCAAAACTACCCTTCACTAACATTTATGTACATTAAAAATAAGCACATTATAATAAACACTTTTTTCTTCCAAATTTGGATTTGAAATGGGACAGCTGTGATTTGAAATAAATTTCAAGACGCCACAAAAATATTAAGTTTCTGTTATGAGTAATTTAAAAATATAAATTATTTTTAAACATATTTATTTTCTATTTTTAACAAATCATATTTTTTTCATTCGTTTGCTATTTCGGGAGCAAAAACAAAACGTCAATTATTACGAAAAAAAATGGGGAGCAACAAAACACTTAGGAGGGGAATTATGAAAAATGAACAATTTTATAAGTTGTGTATAAATTTATTCTGCTCACTCTAGATATTCTCTGTATCCATTTTAATAGATTTGGAGATTCTTATCGACAAAAAGCTGATGATAACAGATCTATAAAAATGTATGTGTGTGTGTCCCCTTATTTTGTATCTAAATTTAGTAGAAATCACATCAGACGCGAGGCATCCCATCATCAAACTGCATTGCCTCTCGTCTCTAGTTTGACATCCATTCAGTCATTCATTGCCATTTGACAAGTGTCTTATGGGAGTGTGGAGGCAGCTAAAAATTGTTTTATGGGCTCGTGGGGACCATGTCACTTTTCATCAAATCCAATGAAATTCTATATGTACAAATATTTGTTTGATTCCGAGTTTTGGGAAACTAAGATAATTTCGAACAGTGTTTTGAAAATAAAAATATGTTTTTTTTTTGTTTTTTTTTTTTTAATATAGCGGCATCTATTTAGACATAGGCCAGCTTGTTTGATTTACTTGGACAATGAACACCCTGATTCGATTCTGAGAAATTAGAGATAGTTTTTATAGGGGTTTATTTATTAATGAGAAGTATATATTGATCGATTCTATGCACACTTGATTCGAATGTATTTCAAAAATCAGGTATTGTTAGAAACGCACTGAAACTTATTTGAAATAAATTTTACAGAAACTGGATGTAGGTTTTTATTTCTTAAAAAATATATATAATATAATAAACATAAACAGGGCGGGGGCTATAATAACCTCATTAACAATTTTTTTTAATCTTTAAAAAATCTGATAGTTATTTTCAATTTTAAAACACTGTAAACAAAATCCCAATTCGATTTCTTTGTCGCATCTTCAACTGATATGTGTGTGTGTGTTTGTGCATGCTGTCATCTTTCTTTATTGTTTATCTGCCATTGGGGGATTTATGATTTGTTGCCCAAATTAAGTTTAATGATGTTCGACCAATCTTTTCTTCAAAACAAAAAATCTTTTTTTTTCATTTCTTATTAATGCATTATTATTTATGTTTGAAATTTAGATATTTTGACTTTTATTGAAATTAATTTAATTGAGATCATTGCTGGCGATTTAAGATTTACATTCTCCCCTCATGAGTATTGTCAAATCAAAAATCTTCTTGTGTTTCTATTTATTTGATTTTACTTAAATATTATTTCATATGTTCTTTTCTCAGAAATTTGATCTTTATTATTAAAAATAGCAGAAGAAGAAGAAGTGAATGAGAAACCCCAATATAGTTGTACTCATAATAAAGTATAATTGAATTTGTTGTACGTGCCTAATGAGAAAGTCTGTTTTCAAAACTAAATGGCATAGATAAGGAAGTATTTAAAAAAGATTTGTTGTTGTTGTAGTTGTTTTTCGCAAATTGCCTATTCGCTTGTATTTGTTTCAGATATCAAATAAATGAAAATCAGAACAAACTGCAAATAATGACTTACGAACCATTTATCAAATATATTTCCGCTCAACCCAATCTATCAGAAAATCCATAAGACGAATGGCAATAGTCCAACTGTTCCGATCATTGAATTTGCTGTACAACTCTTTGAAAACATGCTAAATCCAAATCAGGAATCTAAAACAATATGAGTGACAGTCTCCTTCATCTTAATATAATAAAAAGATATAAAAGACCTGGTCCATATGAAGACAGCAGGAATGTTCTACAGATTGACGCCGTATACTATATATCCGGATGTCCCTCAAATTATATTTTTTAAAATTCCAGATCCACCCTTCCACCCTACTTCTGATAGTCCTCCAAAATTCTTCTCATAGTAATTCGGAAAGAATTCTTTAAAAATTCCACACTTATTGATCTGATAGTCTTTCAGAAGGAAATCCTTAACAATTCCACCCTTATTGCTTTTATTAGTCCTCGAATAAAAAATATTGTTTACAATATTCAATATTATGCCTATGCAAGTCCTTCAAATATGGTCTCGTCTATATTATACATAATCCCATAAAAGTATTTAATATATAATTATTTAAATATTAACAAATATGTTTATAAAATTTAAATAGAAAACATAGCGGCCTACCAAAATGCATAAATCATCAAAATATTTAAAATTCAGGAGGAAGATCTCTTTTTTTTTTGTATTTTTTTTGTGCTCTGCATATTTCACACGATTCCATTAGAATGAGAAATTAACAAGTACGCAATGGCGTTTTTTGCTGCTTTGAATTTCGATGTTCATCTGTTTGGTACTTTTTTTTTTGTGCTTTACAGCAATCAGACATAGACAAAATTCGCATCAAGCGAAAATTGTCTAAAAAAATGGGATGAAAAAATTGTTAACCCTCTGGCAATGCAGTGGAGTTCTTTGGGAACTAGTCTCTTTATATCTAAATCAGAAAATTATTATTTCAACATTTTCGGATTCCAAATAAAAAAAAATATAAAAAATAAAATTATTTTCAAAAAATCCATGCATATCTAGGTGGGTTAAAAAAATACTTTTTAAAAATCCAAGCCTATGTTTTTTGAAAAAATATTTTTTTATAAATTCCATGCCTATGTTGGTAGCTCAAAAAACTATTTTTAAACCAGTGAGCGGAGCAGTATTGTCGAACGGGGCCGACGATATGATACCCTACACAACTTCCTAGAAAATCTCACTTTGTGTGGGTTTATATTTTGAGCTTGGGCAATATTTCGCAATATTTGCAACCTCTTGACCGACTAGAGGTCTGCCAATATTACTAATATCCAGTACAGCCCTTCTAATTATTTGTCCAGATTCCCTTCACCGTGGGTTGTGTTGTGATGTACGGCTTTCAATTGTGGCCTACTACTCGACTTAAAAACAAAAAACAAAAAAAAAATTAATAAATAAATAAATAAGAAATAAGTTTTTGGTCCACTGCATCCCAATGTTATCCGATCATCACCGAAAATTATAGGCGTTATCCTTGACCACACCTCGACCCTCGTGGAAAATTTCAAAGCGATCCGCGCTATATTTCCGCCTCTATCTGAGTTCGTAAGCACCTGTAAATATTTAAGTGTAACTCCCACATCCGAGTACACGGCACACATCCGATATCAATTTAAAGGTCAACCACTCCTCTTGGGTGTACTATCAAATTCTCGGGTCTATGCCCTTCAGGGGTAAATCTATACGCTATAGGATACGAATTTTGTCATTTTTCACACAAAACTCAGGGTCCATTTGACCCGCTGTCATTTTTCAAAACAGGTATGCTTATTCTTTGTCCCGATCCCCTTCTCCATGCAAAAATTCGCGGAGTTTGAGCCATAATTGCGGCCTCTGGAGCGACCGACAAAATAAAGTTTTTGGTCCATTTCATCCCCTAAATATTAACCGATCTTTTCCAAAGACAATAGGGGTCTTCATTGCCCAGAACCCATCCTGCATTCAAAATTTCATGAAGATTGGTCCATAACTGTGGCCTGTATCATGTTTACAAATTATAATGGACGGACACACATGTCTAGATCGACTCAGCTAGTTGAGATATGACGATCGGTATAGTAAGAGGTGGGTCAAGGACCAATATTTCGCGTCGTTACAAACTTTTGGGGCTGCACAAAGCTATAATACCCTGACAACAAAGTCCTGTAGGGTATAAAAATCCACGCCTTTGTTGGCACATTAAAAGTATTTTGTGCAGCCTCTAGGGACCCTCCAAAGCTAATCTATCCTCAGTGTTAATGTGGATACATATTTCTAATTTGGTGGTACAAACATGCTGATCATCATCATCATCATCAGTCGTTTGCACTTTGAAATGTACAAATGAGACCGCAGTCGCAAAAACAAAAAAATGCAACAGAAAAAAAAACAAATCACTTTTTTTGACAAACAAAAAAATACGTTATGAGTCTTCTAAATGAGGCTTAAGAAACTGCATGCAGATAAAACATAAATCCAAATATAACGAAGAAAATGCAAAAAAAATCAAATCTGCATGCGAAACACAAAGGAGAGCAAAAAAATGATGCGTTGACTACACAAACCATGAATGACTTGTTCACAATGGAGAAGCAGATGAAAAATAATGGCAAAAGACAGGCTGCCAACCAGCCAACCCAGCCCAACCAGTAGGCAAACAAACAGTCATGTTGACAACCGAAATGTGTGGCAGACAACAAATCGATTTGTTGAGTTTTTGCCATAAGTTTTCCAACAATTTTTTTTTTATTTTGCCTGTTCTTGTTTTTTTTTGGCATTTTTCGTGGCCTCAAGATGTCATTTTTCTCCTCTAGTCTGAATGGGTGAATGGCTGTGCAAATCTATTTTGTTGAAACGCATAATGAAGACAAATGTTGCATACGTTGAAAGGCAAAGCCGTAAAAGTAATTAGACAAAAAATTATTTTTTATTTAGCATGGCAATGGAAAATATTAAGAAAAAACCCTCCAAACGAAGAGGAGCCAACATTTGTGGAAGGGGGAAAATAGTACTTAAGTCACTCAAGACATACGTGCCATACCACAACAATAACATGAAAAAAATCTTTAGAAAAAATTCTACAACATCTCCCAAGTACTTGAATAGTTTTTCTTGTAGTTATAGTTGTTGTTGTCGTTTTTTTAGTGCAGCATCATTTGACACAAACGTCAACAGCTCATTCCATGCCATTCCAATATCAACAGCCAGCAATCAAGTCAGTCAGCCAATGACTTGGTGGGCACAACATGCTGTAACCACACCACATCGCCGCACATTCACTGAAATCATCAGCTCATTTTCATGCATCATCAT
>NW_026883262.1:0-45283 GCF_032173495.1 Musca vetustissima | reverse complement strand
TTGGGTATATTCTATATATATATATATCCTAACAGACGACGCGTATTTGTTGTATATCTACATCTGAACCGATTTCAGGGAAACTTGCCAGAGACTAATTTATATTACATCAGTACGTTGTGTCAATGTACGGCCTAGCTATGGATATTTTCACGAAGCTTAGCAACATCATTTTATACTTAATTCAGTACCCTATATCAAAATTCTTGCAAATCGAAATATATATTGGGACTTTGGTGCACCAATTACCTTAAATCGGACGAAAATATATATGAACCGATTTTCACGGAACTTAGCCTTAATTCAGTACACTATGACATAGTTTGTGCAAATCGAATGATTTTCAGACTACTTAAAATCGGATGCAAATACATATGGGAGCTATACATCATTCACGAAACTTTGCATACATCATTCTAGACTTAATTCGGAACGCTATGCCAAAATTCGTGCAAATTAAAAGATTTCCAGGGACTTTGGTGCATCAATTACCCAAAATCGTGGGAAACTATATATGTTAGCTAGATCTAAATCTGAACCGATTTTCACGAAACTTGGCACACATCATTCTGCACCTAATTCAGTACTCTATGCCAATTTTCATGCAAATCGAAATATGTATAGGGACTTTAGTGGACTATTTACCTAAAATCGGACTAAACTATATATGGGAGCTATATCTAAATCTGAACCGATTTTCTCGAAACTTGGCACACATCACTCTAGACTTAATTTAGTACGCTATGCCAAATTTCGTGCAAATCGAAAGATATATAGGGACCTTGGTACACAATTTACTTTAAATCGGACCAAGATATATATGGGAGCTATATCTAAATCTGAACAGATTGTCACGAAACTTGGCAGACATCATTCTAGACCTTATTCATTAGGCTGTGTCAAATTTCGTGCAAATTAAAAGATTTTTAAGGGCTTTTGTGGACTATTTACCTAAAATCGGGCGAAATTATATATGGGAGCTATCCGATTGTCTCGAAACTTAGCACACATCATTCTGGACCTAATTCAGTACTTTGTGCCGAATTTCGTGCAAATCGAAAGATATATAGGGTCTTTGGTACACAATTTACCTTAAATCGGACCAAGATATATATGGGAGCTATATCTAAATCCGAACCGATTTTCACGAAACTTTGCACAGATCATTCTAGACTAAATTTAGTACGCTGTGCCAAATTTCGTGCAAATCGAAAGATATATAGGGACTTTGGAGCACCATTTACCTTAAATCGGACGAAACTATATATGGGAGCTATATCTAAATCTGATCCGATTTTCTCGAAACTTAGCACACATCATTCTAGACTTAAGTACGCTATGCCAAATTTCGTGCAAATCGAAAGATATATAGGGACTTTGGTGCACCATTTACCTTAAATCGGACCAAGATATATATGGGAGCTATATCTAAATCTGAACAGATTGTCACGAAACTTGGCAGACATCATTCTAGACCTTATTCATTAGGCTGTGCCAAATTTCGTGCAAATTAAAAGATTTTTAGGGACTTTGGTGGACTATTTACCTAAAATCGGACGAAACTATATATGGGAGCTATATCTAAATCTGAACCGATTTTCTCGAAACTTGGCACACATCATTCTGGACCTAATTCAATACTATATGCCAAATTTAGTGCAAATAGAAAGATATATAGGGACTTTGGTGCACCATTTACCTTAAATCGGACGAAACTATTTATGGGAGCTATATCTAAATCTGAACCGATTTTCTCGAAACTTGGCACACATCATTCTAGACTTAATTTAGTACGCTATGCCAAATTTCGTGCAAATCGAAAGATATATAGGGACTTTGGTACACAATTTACTTTAAATCGGACCAAGATATATATGGGAGCTATATCTAAATCTGAACAGATTGTCACGAAACTTGGCAGACATCATTCTAGACCTTATTCATTAGGCTGTGCCAAATTTCGTGCAAATTAAAAGATTTTTAGGGACTTTGGTGGACTATTTACCTAAAATCGGGCGAAATTATATATGGGAGCTATATATAAATCTGAACCTATTTTCTCAAAACATGGCACACATCATTCTGGAGCTAATTCAGTACTCTGTGCCAAATTTCGTGCAAATCGAAAGATATATAGGGACTTTGGTGCACCATTTATCTTAAATCGGACGAAACTATATATGGGAGCTATATCTAAATTTGGTCCGATTTTCTCGAAACTTGGCACACATCATTCTGGACCTAATTCAGTACTCTATGCCAAATTCCGTGCAAATAGAAAGATATATAGGGACTTTGATGCACCATTTACATTAAATCGGACGAAAATATATATGGGAGCTATATCTAAATCTGATCCGATTTTTCCCAATTTCAATAGGGTTCGTTCTTGGGCCAAACAAACGAGCTGTGCCAAATTTCATCCAAATCGGATAATAAATGCGGCCTGTACTTTGTTTACAAGTTAACACCAACAGACGGACAGACGGACGGACAGGCGGACATGCATAAATCGACTCAGAAAGTGATTCTATGCATATTCTCAAAAGGAACCATGTATCTATCTCGATTATTTGTGCCTGTTACAAACATATGCACAAAGACATAATACCTTGTACCACAGTGTGGTGAAGGGTATAAAAATATTTTCCCAGGATCTCTAAATGCAGTGGATTTATTAAAAAAATATTTTTTCAAGAGATACAAATTCTCCACAGTTTTTAAATTTATTTCTGGTAGAACAGTAGGGTATGTTAACCACAAAAACGAAAGCGAATCCTTGAAATAGCATAATTTCCATTTATGCATTTATTTTCGCATGGCACAACCTCCGAATAACGTCTTTTGTGTTATTTTTTTTTTAGTGGGTCACCAATTCTGGTGGTCTTGTTCATGCAAGAATATGAAACAAGAAAGACGACGGAACGCCACAACGACAAGTGGGTAGTGGAAATAACGACAATTCTTTCATTTAATAACCAAGCACTGGCAGAGTACGATTTTGAATTGTGTGTGTGGTTAAATAAATGGTAAGGGTTAGGCGATGGTTGGAGGGTAGTAAGGGGTTGCGTTATTAAAATTTTATTTAACAAAATAATATAACAATTTCAATGGGATTTATGTTCCTTTTGATCTTCGCGAATCCTTTCTCTATCCTTTGAGTAATTTCTATAAGAAAAATAACAAAGGTGCTGGGTCCATGGGGTGTAAGGCACTAAGTCCATATCCGAACCCTTCTACATCTGCAAAAAATTATCACAATCAAATTTTCACTTAATTTTCTCACTTCAATATCCCTCAAATATAATATGCTAATTATTATTCCAAGCATATGCCAATCGTAGTCTATCCTTTCTCTCTTCTCTCCTCTCTCACTTTCTCCATTTTATGCTCACTCTCTTACTTTGATTTTTTTACGATTACCTTATTTCATATTCATAGCAGTAGTTGGGAAAAACTTTGCCGAAGAACTTCATCGAGTCCTGTGTCAACAACAAACAACCAAAGTTTTAAAAAAAGAACAGAAAAACAAATTAAAATAAAAATGTGTTAACAATTTTTGCAAACAATTTCCATGGACCACCAAGCTCTATTACCATCACTTGCCAGTGATTGTTTGCTATTACTTAACTATTTCCATGGTAACGGTCACTAAAGTGCTGGGAAAGTTATTTGGGAAACATTAAGAAAACCACAAGGGTCACCTCAACGCAGGGATTTGTTTACAAAATATGTTTAAGGATCTAGACAATGCATGGATTTATAAAAAAATATTCTCAAGGATCTATACAAGGTGTGGACTTATTAAAAAATATTTTTGGGACCTAGACGAGGCGTGGATTTTTTGCTTTAAAGACCTAGACAAGGCGTGGGTGGCGTACGGGATGATACCAATACCAAGCAACGGCTCTGATTGGCTTTAACATGGCGGAGCCCAGGCTTATATTGGTTCCTCTTTCATCTCAATTGTGGACACTGACTCCCCGCGGTGCCACCTGGGGAGCTATTTTCATCACCCGATGAAATAGTGAGCTAATATGTGCCGCGAGTTCACCCATAAGAACGATAAAAAATAGGTTGAGTCGTCGTGTTAGTTGTCCACACTCGGAAAACCCCTCCTACTATGAAAATGCAAAGAAAAAGACCAGTAAGGAAAGTAGTAAAGTCGGACTGGGCCGACTATATGATACCCTTCACTACTTTGGGTACATTTTTCATATGTATCCTAACAGACGACGCGTTTTGTTATAAATCTATATCTGAACCGATTTCAGGGAAACTTGACAGAGACTAATTTATATAACATCGTACTGATGTAATACATATGGGAGCTATATCTAAATCTGAACCGATTTTCACGAAACTTTGCACACATCATTCTATACTTAATTTAGTACGCTGTGCCAAATTTCGTGCAAATCGAATGATATATAGGGACTTTGGTACACAATTAACCTTAAATTGGACGAAGATATATATGGGAGCTATATCTAAATCTGAACCGATTTCCACGAAACTTAGCAAACATCATTCCAGACCCTAGTCATTACGCTGTGGCAAATTTCGTGCAAGTCAAAAGATTTCCAAGGACTTTAGTGGAATATTTACCTAAAATCGGGCGAAGCTATATCTAAATCTCAACCGATTTTCTCAAAAGTTTTCACACGTCATTCTAGACTTAATTCAGTACACTATGCCAAAATTCGTGCAAATCAAAAGATATCCAGGGACTTTAGTGGACTATTTACCTAAAATCGGGCGAAGCTATACATGGGAGCTATATCTAAATCTGAACCGATTTTCACGAAACTTTGCACAAATCATTCTAGACTTAATTTAGTACGTTGTGCCAAATTTCGTGCAAATCGAAAGATATATAAGGACTTTGGTGCACCATTTACCATAAATCGGACGAACATATATATGGGAGCTATATCTAAATCTGAACCAATTTTCGCGAAACTTTGCACACATCATTCGTGACCTTATCCAAATCGAAAGATATATAGGGACTGTGGTGCACCATTTACCTTAAATCGGACGAAAATATATATGGGAGCTACATCTAAATCTGAACCGATTTTTCCAAATAGGGTTCGTTCTTGGACCAAACAAATGAGCTGTGCCAAATTTCATCCAATTCGGATCATAAATGCGACCTGTACTTTGTTTACAATTTAACATGGATAGACAGACAGACAGACAGACGGACGGACATGCATAAATCGACTTAGAAAGTAATTCTATGCATATTCACAAAAGGAACCTTGCGTCTATCTCGATTATTTTTGCCTGTTACAAACATATGCACAAAGACATAATACCCTGTACCACAGTGTGGTGAAGGGTATAAAAACCAAACCCCCCTAATGTTGACGACCCCCGCCAACGTATAAAGGACCACGATCTGCGAATCTGCACTTGGAATTTGCGCACGTTGTACAGAACAGGCGCAGTTCTCGCATTGGCGGATGTACTCAAGAAGTACAAAGCCGATGTTATTGCCTTACATGAAATGCGATGGAAAGGGACAGGCGTAAGTAAATCAGACGATTACGCCCTGTATTATAGCTGCCATGAAACGAGCTTTGTATTTGTCTGGGGATTTATGGTTAACAGGAGAATAAAAGACCTCGTCTCCAGATCCACTCCAGTAGACGAGTGAATTGGTATAATCCACATAAAAACGAAGTTCTTCTACATCAGTCTTATTTACGCCCATGCTCCGACCCAAGACAAAGACGCGTAGACCAAAGACATATTTTATGAGTGCCTAGAAACAGCATATCATCTTTGCCCTGTCCATGACATTAAAATTCTGCTAGGAGATTTTAATGCAAAAATGGGAAAGAAGAATATCTTTGGCCCCACCTTTGGAAAATTCTGCCTTCATGAGGAAACATCCGACAACGGCATGAGGTTGATCGACTTCGCGGCAGCAAAACACATGGTAGTTAGCAGCACCAGATTCAAGCATCTCGATATACACAAGGCCACCTGGATTTCTCCTGATCAAGCAACGAGAAATCAAATTGATCATGTTGTGATAGACGGAAGGCATTCATCCAGTATATTAGACGTTCGATCGATCCGAGGAGCGAATATCGATTCAGACCACTACTTTGTAGCAGCCAAGGTTCGCACACGTGTTAATATTGCAGCAAAGGTGCGATCTAACACAACACGGAAACTCGACGTCGAAAAGCTGCAAACACAACAGGTAGTCGAGGCCGCTCAACTTACCCACCTGCTTGATGAAAGCACTTCTTGTCCCGATAATAGTATAGAGGCACAATGACAAAGAATTGCCCACTCCCTACAAACTGCAGTAAAAGCAACACGTGGGTACCAAAAACCACAACCCAAAAAACCCATGGTATGATCGGGAGTATTGTAATGCTACTGATGTGAAACACGCAGCGTATAGTAGCAACAAGTAATGTGATGGAGAATTATCGGGAGAAAAGGAGAGAGGAGAAACGTGTTTTTAGGAAAAAGAAGAAAGTACAAGAAAAACGTGAGCGTGAGAAAATCGAGATGTACAGAAGCCATAATGAAGTCCGGACATTTTACCAACGAGTAAAACACCAAACCGAAGGTTTTGGTGCAGGCACATCCTTCTGTAGAGATGAAGAAGGAAACCTGGTGACAGATACAGGGAGCATTTTGAGGATTTGGAAGGATCATTTTGAACAACTTCTGGTATCAAATAGGGGGGGTGAAGATACCCCAGAACCAATAAGAGATGATGGTATAGAGTGTATACCACCTAGTCAAGATTATGTCATAAAAGCAATTAATCGGCTCAAGGACAATAAAGCAGCAGGAGCCGATGGGTTACCAGCCGAACTATTCAAGACTGGTAGTCAGATGCTGGTCAGGAGCATGCACCAGCTAATTAGTACAATTTTGCTAAAAGAATGGGGGACCAATGATTGGTACCTCAGCATCCAGCACAAAAAATGGAGATAAGACGATATGTGCCAACTATACAGGAATTAGTCTTCTTCCCATCGCATATGCTGTGTGAACGATTGTAGCCAATGGTCAATGAGATCATTGGACCATACCAATGCGTCTTCAAACCTGACAAATCCACCATTGACCAGATTTTCACTATTCGTCGACTATAAAGCCGCATTCGACAGCCCTACCCGTTCAGAGGTGCATAAGGCCATGTCTACGTTCGGCATCCCTGAAATATTAATACGGCTATGCAAGATAACTATAAGTGGCACAAGGTCAGCAGTTAAATTCGGAAAGGACCTATCGGAGACTTTCAATACCGAACGAGGATTCAGACAAGGTGACTGTTTATCGTGTGATATTTTTATGATCGTGCTGGAAAAGGACATACGAGACGCAAAGGTGAACAGAAATGGCATTCTGTACACCAAACAACACATGTTATTCGCCTACGCCGATGACATCGATATAATGGGTCGAACATTGCGAGCGGTAACAGCGACCTTTGAACAAATTAAGAAGGAGTCAGCCAAAGTGGGTCTGACAGTAAACGGCGAGAAGAGCAAGCTGATGGTATCAACGCACAAGACGTCCAGTAGACTCGGACCAACTGTGGATCTTGAGAACTATAGCTTCGAGGTAGTTAAAGATTTCTTATACCTTGGTACTGCCATAAATAAACGAATGAAATCAGTTTTGAAATTCGGAGAAGGATTGTGATGGCCAACAGATGCTACTATGGTCTTAGTATGCAGTTTAGAAACAAGGCCACATTCTGCCAGACCAAACTCACACTTTACAAGACGCTGCTACTACCCGTGCTGTTATATGAATCTGAAGCATAGTTACTTGCGCAAGCAGATGAGACAGCTCTTGGGAAGTTTGATCAGCATCGACGGTGAATGTCGGCGTCGAATGAACCACGAGCTCTACAATTTATACGCGGAAATCGACATAGTCAGTCTTATTGAGATGCAGCGACTACGGTGGGTGGCTAGGCCATGTTGTGCGAATGAATGAGAATGTCGCAGCTCAAAAGGCATATAAAAGCGAGCATACTGATGGCTCCCGTAGAAGGGGAAGGCCACGAATTTGATGGAAAGATCAAGTAGAAAACAGCAAAACAGCAAAACAGCAAAACAGCAACCGACGCGCTTCCAAAATTTTTTTTAATCTCGGCTTATGGAAGAACCTGCTAAGTAAGTAAGTAAGACAAGGCCTGGATTTTAAAAATTATTTTTAGGAATAAATCCTTTTTAGGACAAATCGTCGATTTTGTTTTATTTTAGTTAGAATATCCACATATTCTAAAAAAATATTTTTTTGGACCTAGACAAGACGTGGATGTTTTAAAAAATAGTATTAAGAACCTGGATTTTTAAGATAAATTTTCGAAAAAGTCTGGTGTTCTACCCCCATATTTTACCTACATTCATCCACCTCTCCCCCATTTCATATTCATTCCTTTCAGTATGTAAAGAATCCATCTGGCAAAAGTTTATTTGTTCTTTTGCATATCCACCACCCTCCTCCTCCCACACCTACTACTTCAGCCACACTTCATGAATCTCTTGTAGACAACAAACAGAACTAGTCTTTTGTTGCGGAACAGATAAAGTTTTTCAACCTGCTGTTGAAGCTGCTGCTGCTTGGCAAAGTGTTGCAATTATGTTTTATTAAAACAATGGTTTAAAAAGTTAAACCCACTAAGTTTTTTCTTTTATTATTGTACTACCACTCACAAAGGAAGGGACTTCTGCCATTCTACCCTTTCGCCTCGTCCTGTCTCCCTCGAGTTAACCACATGAATATAATAAAAGTAATGTTATGAGGTGTTGCCATGGTTCTGGTACTGCTGCTGGTGGATAGGTGAATGGCAGAATGGATAGATTTTAATTACCATCAGTTAGCTGAAACTTGACCACATGACAAGAGGTGATTCGGCCTGGACAAGTAGTGGCGGTGGTGGTGATGGTGGTTGTAGTCATAGTAAATTGGTAGATATTCGGCTTCGTTGCAAAACAAATTTTTGTGTTCAAACAAAGTTTTTGATTTTTATGGTCCAGCGATGTAATGAAAATTAAAATGAAAACCATAAAAAATTGACAATGAGTGAAAGAAACTTGGCAACTAGAACAAAAAAAAACTGAAACAACTAGAAAACGTTGTTAATTGAATTCTAAAGAGAAGGCAGTAAAATGCCAAAAAGGTCATAGATATTGCAATTGCTAATTATGGGTAATTTTTAATGGGAAATGAAATGTTTAGTACACAAATGTCAAAGGGGAGATGTAAATAAGGGGAGATTTTAAACATCCACGCCTTTTAGAGGTCCTTAAAAAATATTCTTTTAAACATCCATGTCTTTTAGAGGTCCTTGTAGGTTCTTAAAAATATTCTTTTAAAAATCCACGCCTTTTAGATGTCCTTGTAGGTCCTTAAAAATATTCTTTCAAAAATCCACGCTTTTAGAGCTCCTTGTAGGTTCTTAAAAATATTCTTTTAACGCCTTTTAGAGGTCCTTGTAGGTCCTTAAAAAATATTCTTTTAAAATCACGCCTTTTAGATGTCCTTGTAGGTCCTTAAAAATATTCTTTCAAAAATCCACGCTTTTAGAGCTCCTTGTAGGTTCTTAAAAATATTCTTTAAAACATCCACGCCTTTTAGAGGTCCTTGTAGGTTCTAAAAATATTCTTTAAAACATCCACGCCTTTTAGAGGTCCTTGTAGGTTCTAAAAATATTCTTTAAAAAATCCACGCCTTTTAGAGGTCCTTGTAGGTTCTTAAAAAATATTATTTTAAACATCCACGCCTTCTAGAGGTCCTTGTAGGCCCTTAAAAAATATGCTTTTAAACATCCACGCCTTTTAGAGGTCCTCGTAGGTTCTTAAAAATATTATTTTCTTAAAGGTTATTCTTTTCTTAAAGGCTAAGGTTCTTAAACATATTCGTTTAAACATCCACGCCTTTTAGATGTCCTTGTAGGTCACTAAAATATTCTTTAAAACATCCACGTTTTTTAGAGGTCCTTGTAGGTTCTAAAACATATTCCTTTAAACATCCACGTATTTTAGAGGTCCTTGTATGTCCTTAAAAATATTCCTTTAAAAACCTACGCATTTTAGAGGTCCTTGTAGGTTCTTAAAAATATTCTTTTAAACATCCACACCTTTTAGAGGTCCTTGTAGGTTTTTAAACATCCCGGCCTTTTAGAGGTTATTGTAGGTTCTTAAAAATATTTTTTAAGCATCCACGCCTCTTAGAGGTCCTTGTAGGTTCTTAAAAATATTCTTTTAAACACCCACGATTTTTAGAGGTCCTTGTAGGTTCTTTAAAGAATCCACGCCTTTTGTGGGTCCTTAAAAATAGTCTTTTAAGAATCCACGCCTTTTAAAGGTCCTTAAAAATAGTCTTTTAAGAATCCACGCCTTTCAAAGGTCCTTAAAAAATATTCTTTAAAGAATCCACATCTTTTAAAGGTCCTTAAAAATATTCTTTAAAGAATCCACACCTTTTAAAGGTCCTTAAAAAATATTCTTTAAAGAATCCACACCTTTTAAAGGTCCTTAAAAAATATTCTTTAAAGAATCCACACGTTTTAAAGGTCCTTAAAAAATATTCTTTAAAGAATCCACGCCTTTCAAATGTTCTTAAAAAATATTCTTTAAATAATCCACGCCTTTTAAAGGTCCTTAAAAATATTCTTTAAATAATCCACACCTTTTAAAGGTCCTTAAAAAATATTCTTTAAAGAATCCACGCTTTTTAAAGGTCCTTAAAAAGATATTCTTTCAAAAATCCACGCCTTGTGTAGGTCCTTAAAAAGATATTCTTTTAAAAATCCACGGTTTATGTAGGTCCTTGAAAAAATATTCTTTAAAAAATCCACGGTTTATGTAGGTCCTTGAAAAAATATTCTTTAAAAAATCCACGCCTTGCATAGGTCCTTGAAAAAATCCACGGTTTATGTAGGCCCTTGAAAAAATATTCTTTAAAAAATCCACGGTTTATGTAGGTCCTTAAAAAGATATTCTTTTAAAAATCCACGCCTTGTGTAGGTCCTTAAAAAGATATTCTTTTAAAAATTCACGCCTTGTGTAGGTCCTTAAAAAGATATTCTTTTAAAAATTCACGCCTTGTGTAGGTCCTTAAAAAGATATTCTTTTAAAAATCCACGGTTTATGTAGGTCCTTGAAAAAATATTCTTTAAAAAATCCACGGTTTATGTAGGTCCTTGAAAAAATATTCTTTAAAAAATCCACGCCTTGCATAGGTCCTTGAAAAAATCCACGGTTTATGTAGGCCCTTGAAAAAATATTCTTTAAAAATCCACGGTTTATGTAGGTCCTTAAAAAGATATTCTTTTAAAAATCCACGCCTTGTGTAGGTCCTTAAAAAGATATTCTTTTAAAAATTCACGCCTTGTGTAGGTCCTTAAAAAGATATTCTTTTAAAAATTCACGCCTTGTGTAGGTCCTTAAAAAGATATTCTTTTAAAAATCCACGGTTTATGTAGGTCCTTGAAAAAATATTCTTTAAAAAATCCACGGTTTATGTAGGTCCTTGAAAAAATATTCTTTAAAAAATCCACGCCTTGCATAGGTCCTTGAAAAAATCCACGGTTTATGTAGGCCCTTGAAAAAATATTCTTTAAAAAATCCACGGTTTATGTAGGTCCTTAAAAAGATATTCTTTTAAAAATCCACGCCTTGTGTAGGTCCTTAAAAAGATATTCTTTTAAAAATTCACGCCTTGTGTAGGTCCTTTAAAAAAATATTCTTTAAAAATTCACGCCTTGTGTAGGTCCTTTAAACATATTTTTAAAAATCCACGCCTTGTGTAGGTCCTTAAAAAGATATTCTTTTAAAAATCCACGCCTTGTGTAGGTCCTTAAAAAGATATTCTTTTAAAAATCCACGCCTTGTGTAGGTCCATAAAAAATATTTGTATAAAAAATCCACGTCTTGTATAGGTCTTTGAAAAAAAAATTCCTTTAAAAATCCACGCGTTGTGTAGGTCCTTAAAAAATATTTGTATAAAAAATCCACGCCTTATAAAGGTCTTAGAAAAAATATTCTTTAAAAATACACGCCTTGTGCGGTTCCTTTAAAAATATTCTTTAAAAAATCCTCGCCTTGTGTAGGTCTTTCAAAAGTATCCGACTTTTTTACATGATTACCTGTTTTTTGGAAATGAAATTAAAAAATTCTCTTCTCTAGAATTAGTTGAAAAAGATAGTCAAAGCTAAAAATTCCATGTACCATGGCGGTGACATACCAAAGAACAAATATATAATTTTTTTTAATAAAATGTTTTCTTCTTTTGAAACAAAATGAAAAATTTAATAACCATGGTTATTAAACAATTTATTTTATTCTCAATTAACTATAGAAATAGAAAATGAATAGTCTGTGACATGTCCATGGAAAATGACTCTTTTTCAATTATTTTCCAAATAAAAGAGTTAAAACAATTTTTGGGAAAAAATTGTATTAAAAAAAAACAATGCCAGCTTTTATTCCCCCTTTCTTTCGGCTGCCATATAAATTTCCATAGAAAAGGAAAGGAGAGAGAGAAAAAAGAGGACATAGAATAGCAGGCTATATCCTTAAAGGATGATAAATTCACAAGCAGACAAAACAGATTTTATGCATCAAATGAAAATACAAGATTTTACGCATCAGGGAAAGAATTGAAACACTTTAAGAGAAAAAAGCATCCTGCTAAGTGAAAGAATGTGTGTGTGGAGTTAGAAACCTTGCCTTTGCTTCTTGTTTTGGGGGGAGGACATTTTTTACTCAAAGGACCAGAAGACAAACTAGTAGAAGTACATCTCCAACAGCAACAAGGAAACCCCTTAAGGAGGAGAAGGAAATACAAAACGTAACAACAAACATTTTTTTCCATTGCCATGTTTGCTTGGGTTTGTCTGGGGGCTTTTAGCATCGTTTACGTTTTTTCTCTCCTCTTCTATCATTCTGCATTTCCGGCATAGTTTACATTTGATTCCCACATTCCCAATGATGGCTGTTTTGAGTATCTTTAAGGGTAGGACTATCGAGGAGGCTGTTGTGTGCCGAAAAAAAATTGAAATTAAATAGACATTTAGTCTATTGCCTGATGACTGCATGAAAAAGTTTGGAACACAATTCCCAAATATCGCTAATGGCCAGGGTTACAACCCAACCTAAACAATCAAATATCAATTAATGGAAAATAACCCAAAAATGGAAAATAGAGAGAACGGCGGATTAGGCCTTTAAAAAACATAAAAAATCCAGGCCTTTGGAGTGGATGTTTTAAAGAATATTTTTAAGAACCTCTAAAAGGCGTGGATTTTTTTAAAGAACATTTTTATGGACCTACACAAGGCGTGGATTTTTAAGCGACATCAACACAAGGCGTGGATTTTTAAGCGACATCTACACAAGGCGTGGATTCTTAAAAGACTATTTTTTAAGGACCTACCCAAGGCGTGGTTTCTTAAAAGACTGTTTTTAAGGACCTACACAAGGCTTGGATTTCTTAAAGAATATTTTTTAAGGACCTACACAAGGCGTGGATTTCTTAAAGAATATTTTTAAGGACCTACACAAGGCGTGGATTTCTTAAATAATATTTTTTAAGGACCTACACAAGGCGTGGATTTCTTAAAGAATATTTTTTAAGGACCTACACAAGGCGTGGATTTCTTAAAGAATATTTTTTAAGGACCTACACAAGGCGTAGATTTCTTAAAGAATATTTTTTAAGAACCTTCACAAGGCGTGGATGTTGTAAAGAATATTTTTCAAGGACCTTCACAAGGCGTGGATTTTTTAAAGAATATTTTTTAAGGACCTACACAAGGCGTGGATTCTTAAAAGACTATTTTTTAAGGACCTACACAAGGCGTGGATTCTTAAAAGAATATTTTTAAGGACCTTCACAAGGCGTGGATTTTTTAAAGACTATTTTTTAAGGACCTTCACAAGGCGTGGATTTTTTAAAGACTTTTTTTTAAGGACCTTCACAAGGCGTGGATTTTTTAAAGACTATTTTTTAAGGACCTTCACAAGGCGTGGTTTCTTAAAAGACTATTTTTTAAGGACCTTCACAAGGCGTGGTTTCTTAAAAGACTATTTTTTAAGGACCTACACAAGGCGTGGTTTCTTAAAAGACTATTTTTTAAGGACCTACACAGGGCGTGGATTCTTAAAAGACTATTTTTAAGGACCTACACAAGGCTTGGATTCTTGAAAGAATATTTTAAGGACCTACACAAGTCTTGGATTCTTGAAAGAATATTTTTAAGGACCTACACAAGGCGTGGATTCTTAAAAGACTATTTTTTAAGGACCTACACAAGGCGTGGATTCTTAAAAGACTATTTTTAAGGACATACACAAGGCGTGGATTCTTAAAAGACTATTTTTAAGGACATACACAAGGCGTGGATTCTTAAAAGAATATTTTTAAGGACCTTCACAAGGCGTGGATTCTTAAAAGACTATTTTTTAAGGACCTACACAAGGCGTGGATTCTTAAAAGACTATTTTTAAGGACATACACAAGGCGTGGATTCTTAAAAGAATATTTTTAAGGACCTTCACAAGGCGTGGTTTCTTAAAAGACTATTTTTTAAGGACCTTCACAAGGCGTGGTTTCTTAAAGAATATTTTTTAAGGACCTACACAAGGCGTGGATTTCTTAAAGAATATTTTTTAAGGACCTACACAAGGCGTGGATTTCTTAAAGAATATTTTTTAAGGACCTACACAAGGCGTGGATTTCTTAAAGAATATTTTTTAAGGACCTACACAAAGCGTGGATTTCTTAAAGAATATTTTTTAAGGACCTACACAAGGCGTGGATTTCTTAAAGAATATTTTTTAAGGACCTACACAAGGCGTGGATTTCTTAAAGAATATTTTTTAAGGACCTACACAAGGCGTGGATTTCTTAAAGAATATTTTTTAAGGACCTACACAAGGCGTGGATTCGAAAAAGACTATTTTTTAAGGACCTACACAAGGCGTGGATTCTTAAAAGACTATTTTTTAAGGACCTACACAAGGCGTGGATTCTTAAAAGACTATTTTTTAAGGACCTACACAAGGCGTGGATTCTTAAAAGACTATTTTTTAAGGACCTACACAAGGCGTGGATTCTTAAAAGACTATTTTTTAAGGACCTACACAAGGCGTGGATTCTTAAAAGACTATTTTTTAAGGACCTACACAAGGCGTGGATTCTTAAAAGACTATTTTTTAAGGACCTACACAAGGCGTGGATTCTTAAAAGACTATTTTTTAAGGACCTACACAAGGCGTGGATTCTTAAAAGACTATTTTTTAAGGACCTACACAAGGCGTGGATTTTTAAAGGAATATTCTTAAGGGACTCATTTTTAGAGTGACTCTCCTTCTTTTGAACCATTTTATTTAATTGTGTGATATAACCTCCAATTCCTTTAACCCGAACATTTATTTCATCATTTAAAGTAAATAAAATAAAGGACCAATGAAATTGGTTTCTATACCAGTAACCCCTCTTAACCCCTTTCATCGGCATCCATTTCCATTATATTCACCCAAGAATGTTTGCTATGGCAAATCGTGTCAACAACATAAAAATTGATACGCAAATAATCAATCGAACGAACACAAAATAACAAAAAAAGGTTTATTGGGAATTTGTATTCCATTTCGGATTTATCGCAAGGATCAAAGAGAAATGTTACACATGTGTGGAGGAGGCTTTTCCAAACTATGTATGTATATTATTGCCAAATCAATTAGATTTCCACGAAGAACATAATGTAGTTAAGTGAAGCATTGTGCTGTAACCCTTTTGTTTGACAAGGTATCGAGGTAAGCTGTGGCGAAGATTGTCGCACAAATCGTTTTTGGTGAGACGTTTTTTTATTAAAGGCCAATAATTCCATGGAAAAACGAAAGTACCCATGTAATTGACAATTCAAATGTAAAAGAATTCATGGAAGGCATGTCATCTTGAATGGAGGATAGGAGAAGGTCAAATGGGGTCATATTTGGACATTTGAAGGCTATTTTTGAAAGGGCCAGCGTAAGGGGAGGAGTTTTTAATTACTATTGGATTTTAAGGAATATTTTTTAAGGACCTTTACAAGGCGTGGATTTTTAAAGAGTATTTTTAAGGACCTACACAAGGGGAAGCTTTTTCAAATAATATTTTTAAGGACCTTTACTGGCCGTGAATTTTTAAAAATATTTTTTCATAGACCAATTCAATGCGTGGAGTTTTATACCCTACACAATATTGGTCCTAGACCCACCTTTAAGTATACAGATCGTCATATCTCGACTAGCTTAGTCGATCAGTCCATCCGTCCGTCTGTCCATTATAATTTGTAAACACGATACAGGCACAGTTGTGGGCCAATCTTCACGAAATTTTGCATGTAGGATGGTTCTGGCCAATGAAGGCCCCCTATTGTTTTTGGTAAAGGTCGGTTAATATTTAAGGGATGAGATTGACCAAATTCTTAATTTTTGTCGGGTTTTCTGGTCGATCCAGAGGCCTCCATTATGGCCCAAACAACACGAATTTTTTGTACCCTTCACTACACTGTGGTACAGGGTATTATGTCTTTGTGTATATGTTTGTAACATGCAAAAATAATCGAGATAGACCCATGGTTCCTTTTGAGAATATGCATAGAATCACTTTCTAAGTCGATTTATGCATGTCCGTCTGTCCGCCTGTTTGTTCATGTTAAATTGTAAACAAAGTGCAGGTCGCATTTAAGATCCGAATTGGATGAAATTTGGCACAGTTCATGTATTTGGCCCAAGGACGAACCCTATTGAAATTGGGAAAAATCGGTTCCGATTTAGATATAGCTCCCATATAAATTTTCGTTCGATTTAAGGTAAATGGTGCACCAAAGTCCCTATATATCTTTTGATTTGCACGAAATTTGGCACAGCGCAATGAATAAGGTCTAGAATTAGGTGTGTAAAGTTTCGTGAAAATCGGTTCGGATTTAGATATAGCTTCCATATATAGCTTCGCCCGATTTTAGGTAAATAGTCCACTAAAGTCCCTGGAAATCTTTTGATTTGCACGAATTTTGGCATAGCGTACTGAATTATGCCTAGAATGATGTGTGAAAAGTTTTGAAAAAATCGGTTCAGATTTATATATAGCTCCCATATATAGCTTCGCCCTATTTTAGGTAAATATTGCACTAAAGTCTCTGGAAATCTTTTGACTTGCACGAAATTTGGCACAGCGTAATGAATGAGGTCTAGAATGATGTCTGCTAAGTTTCGTGAAAATCGGTTCAGATTTAGATATAGTTCCCATATATATCTTCGTCCGATTTAAGGTAAATTGTGTACCAAAGTCCCTATATATCCTTGGATTTGCACGAAATTTGGCATATGGTACTGAATAGGGTCCAGAATGAAGTGTGCTGCATTTCGTGAAAATCGGTCCAGATTTAGATATAGCTCCCATATATATTTTCGGTCGATTGTATGTAATTGGTGCACCAAAGTCCCATATATCTTTCGATTTCCACGAATTTTGGTATGGGGTACTGAATTAAGTCTAGAATGATGTTGCGAAGCTTCGTGAAAAGATCCATAGCTAAGTCGATTGACACAACATACTGATGTAATATAAATTGGTCTTTGGCAAGTTTCCCCGAAATCGGGTCAGATATAGATATGAAACAAAAACGCGTCGACTGTTAGGATACATATGTAGAATATACCGAAAGTGGTGTCGCCCCGTCCTAATATACAGCTCCGCTCACTGGTTTAAAATATTTTTTTCAGATCACATTTTAATCCTTCTTAATCTCTATCAATAATAAAACTGCAGTGTAAATATTGTTTTTCCGTTATTTGGTCCCGCATATGTTCTTTTCATTTTTACCATTTCCCCATGTTTTTTGGGTATTCGCACTGACAATTTCACACTTCGACAAGTTCGGCCGAAAACCCATTACAGATACCCTCTGCCGTTTTTTTCTTGTTTTCCTTTCCAATATCCAGTTGTGATATTGTCCTAATTGACTGATTCGAAGTTTCGCAGGTTGTTCGTTGTCGTTTTCCATTTGCCACGGTGCCATGCGGCGGATATTACGCTCGAACTCAAACTCACACACACACACAGCCACAAACTGCCAACTATCTTAAGACTCATAAGGAAAATCAAAAATAAAAGAACCCCTCACATCAGGTAAATTTTCCAATATATATTCGTATTTATGGTGGTGTGTCTGTTGTTGTTTCCCCTATCTTGACATCTTCTCTCGTTGTCGGTTATTGTATCCGAGTTATTGTCGCACTGCAGTGACGTGGAAAACAAGTGCAATCACACAATTTGTTATTCTGGTTGGGGATGTTGTTGTTGTTGCTGTTATTGCTCTTTTTCGATGAACTCCCTTTCAATGCTGAACTTGTTTTGGGGTCCCGTTGCCATCCCCACAATATTGAATGCACCCAAACCCTTCAAGTGGCATTTAAAAACGCAGTGACTTCATTTTCATTTAATTACAACGAAAATTCATTCATAGGAAAAATGACAAGTTTTGTGATAAACAAGAAAATTCGGAAAAACTTTTTTCCATCAATTTGAAAGTTTAAAGGGAGTTATTGAAAAGTTCAAAATTAATTGCGTTGCAAAAAAAACTGTATTTGAATGAGACAAATAATTGGAAAAAATAGCCACTTGTTCTCGGGTCCTTTAAAATACACGACTTGTGTAGGTCCTTGAAAAAATATTCTTATAAAAATCCACGCCTTGTGCAGGTCCTTGAAAATTATTCCTTAAACAATCCATGGCTTGTGCAGGTCCTTGAAAATTAGTTACTTACTTAGCTGGCTTGTGACAGAACTTTCGTTCCATAAACCGAGTTTAGAAAAAAATTCCAGGTGCGTCGTCAGCGTCTTGTAGAGTGTGAGTTTGGTCTGGAGGGAGGAGGCCTTGCTTTTGAGTTGTTTGCACATCGCTTGGCCAAACTATTTCTCAGAATTTCAAAACTAATGCCATTCTTCTATTTATGGCGGTACCATGGTATATAAAATCTTTGACTACCTCGAAGTTGCAGTTCTCAACTTCCACAGTTGGTCCAAGTCTACTGGACGTCTTGCGCAGTTTTTCCAATTCGACAGACCATTTTCGGCAATGTTGTCTTCGACTTGATCTTTCCAACGTATTCTTGGCCTTCCCCTTCTGCATGAACCATCAGCTGGTTCGCTTTTATATGCCTTCTGGGCTGGGGCATCTTCATCCATTCTCACAACATGACCTAGCCAACGTATTCGTTGCAACTCAATACTTCTAACAATGTCGATGTCCGAGAAAAGCTGGTACAACTCTTAGTTCATTCGATGGCGATATTCACCGTCAACGCAGATCGGCCCATAGATCTTTCGGAGAATTTTTCTCGCAAACACTCTAAGAGCTGCCTCATTTGCTTGCGCAAGTACCTTTGCTTCAGATCCATATAACAGCACGGGTAGTCTCAACGTCTTGTAAAGTGTGAGTCTGTCGGGAGGTGGCCTTGCTTTTGAGTTTTTTGCTCAGACCATAGTAGCATCGGTTGGCCATCACTATCCTTCTCCAAATTTCAAAACCGATGTCATTCGTTTTGTTTATGGCTGTACCAAGGTATATAAAATCTTGACTACTTCGAAGCTGTAGTTATCAAGTTCCACAGTTGGTCCAAGTCTACTGGATGTCTTGCGCGTTGATACCATCAGCTTGGTCTTCTCGCCGTTTACTGCCAGACCCACTTCGGCAGACTCCTTCGCAATTTGCTCAAAGGTGGCTGTTACCGCTCGCAATGTTTGACCCATTAAATCGATGTCATCGGCGTAGGCGAGTAACATGTATTGTTTGGTGTACAGAGTGTCATTTCTATTCACTTTTGCCTCTCTCGTATGACCTTTTCCAGCAGGATGTTGAAAAGATCACACGACAAACTGTCACCTTGTCTGAATCCACTTTCGGTATTAAAAGGCTCCGAGAGGTCCTTTCCGACTTTAACTGCCGATCTTGTGCCACTAAAAATTATCTTGCATACCCGAATTAATTTTGCAGGAATGCCAAACGCAGACATGGCTTTATACACCTCTGAACGGATAGGGCTGTCGAATGCGGTTTTATAGTCGACAAATAGGTGGAATGTGTCAATGTGTTTTCGTGGGTTTTTTCGAGGATTTGGCGCAGAGTGAAAACTGGTCAATGGTGGATTTGCCAGGTCTGAAGCCACATTGGTCCAATGATGTCATTGACCATTTGCTTCAGTCGTTCACACAGTACACTGGATAGCACTTTATGTGCGATGGGAAGAAGACTAATTCCTTTATAGTTGGCACATATCGTCTTATCTCCTTTTTTTGTGCACGGGACACAGGATGCTGAGGTTCCAATCATTAGGCATGCTTTCCTCTAGCCAAATTTTACTAATCAACTGGTGCATGCTCCTTACCAGCATCTGACCACCAGTCTTCAATAGTTCGGCCTGTAACCCATCGGCACCTGCTGTTTTATTATTCATCAGCCGATTGATTGCTATTCTGACTTCATCTTGGCTATGTGGTATACACTCTATACCGTCATCTATTATTGGTTCTGGGGTATCCACTTCACTGATACTATTTGATACCAGAAGTTTTTCAGAATGCTCCTTCCAGATCCTCAACACGCTGTTTGTATCTGTCAACAGGTTTCCTTCTTAATCTCTACAGGAATATGTGCCTGCACCAAAACCTTCCGTTTGGTGTTTTACTCGTAGATAAAATTTCCGGACTTCATTCTGACTCCTGTACATCTCGATTTGCTCACGCTCACGTTTTTCTTGTTCTTTCTTTTTTTTCTGAAAACACGTTTCTCCTCTCTCCTTTTCTCCCGATAGTTGCCCATCGCATTACGTGTTGCTACTGTCCGCAGGGTTGCCCTATACGCTGCGTTTTTCATATCAGTAGCATTACGATCATACCACGTACCAGGCTTCTGCTATCTGTTGTGTTTGCAGCTTTTCGACGTGAAATTTCCGTGTTACATTAGATCGCACCTTTGCTGCTACACTAAGACGGGTGCGTATCTTGGCTGCCACAAGGTAATGGTTCGAATTGATCGAACACTGGATAAATGCCTTCCGTTTATCACAACGATTTGATTTGTTCGATCGATTTGATTTCTCGTTGTTCGATCGGGAGAAATCCAAGTGGCCTTGTGTATATCGAGATGCTTGAATCTGGTGCTGCTAACTAACGCGTTTTTTGCTGCCTCGAAGTCTATCAACCTCATGCCGTTGTCGAATGTTTCTTCATGAAGGCTGAATTTTCCGACAGTGGGACCAAAGATATTTTCCCTTCCGATTTTTGCATTAAAATCTCCTAGAAGAATTTTAATGTCATGGCCAGGGCAGCGATCATATGCTGTTTCTAGGCGTCTATCACAACATTATCGATTTGATTTCTCGTTGTTCGATCGAGAGAAATCCAAGTGGCCTTGTGTATATCGAGATGCTTGAATCTGGTACTGCTAACTAGCACGTTTTTTGCTGCCTCGAAGTCTATCAACCTCGTCGAATGTTTCTTCATGAAGGCAGAATTTTCCGATTGCGGGACCTAAGATATTTTCCCTTCCGATTTTTGCATTAAAATCTTCTAGCAGAATTTTAATGTCATGGTCAGGGCAGCGATCATATACTGTTTCTAGGCGCTCATAAACTATGTCTTTTGTCTGGGGGTGAATCTGGAGGCGAGGTCATTTATTCTCCTGTTAACCAGAAATCTGCAGCCAAATTCTCGTCTCGTTTCATGGCAGTTATAATATAGGGCGTAATCATCTGATTTACTTACGCCAGTCCCTTTCCATCGCATTTCCTGTAAGGCAATAATATCGGCTTTGTACTTCTTGAGTACATCCGCCAAAGCGAACACCTTTATACGTTTGCGGGGGTAGGCAACATTAGGGGGGTTTGGTTTTCCTTTTCTTTGCTTTTTCATAGTATGTTGGGTTTTCCAAAAGTGGGAATCCGATTTACTTACGCCTGTCTCTTTCCATCGCATCTGTACAGCGTGCGCACTTTCCAAGTGCAGATTCGCAGATCGTGGTCCTTTATACGTTTGCGGGGGTTGTCAACATTAGGGGGTTTGGTTTTCTTTTCCTGTGCTTTTTCATAGTAGGAGGGGTTTTCCGAGAGTGGACAACTAACCCGACGCCTCAATCCATTTTTTATAGTTTTATCGGTGAACTCGCGGCATATATTACCTCACAATTTCATCGGGTGATGAAAATAGGTCCTTGAAAAATTATTTTTTTAAATTCACGCCTTGTATAGGTCCTTGAAAAAAATATTTTTGAATAAATCCCCGACTTGTATAGGTTTTTGAAAAAAAATATATATTTTTTGCTTTTTTATTGAATGTGGTCTCGACCGACTCCTTGAGCACCCTTAACAATTTTTTGTCCTTTGCATTTAAAACCTTTTTAGAAAAAAGAAAACGCAAAAAGGGAACTACATTTACTTGAACACAATTATATTTTAAATTAAATTTTTTGTATATTAACTTTCAATAGTAAATAGCAGTTTCCTTAGGTTGCATTCACTATGTGTATGTGTGTGTGTTAACACGTGGGTGTGTTTTTGCGTTTAAGGCAAAGGAAGTACATTAACAAGAAACATCCTGTTGCCTTTCTTTCCTACATTTGCCTGTGTGTGTGTGTGTGAGTTTGTGTTTCTCTTCAATACATTGATGTTGCATTTTCATGTTTTCAAAATGGTGTTCCCCAAGCGTGGGAAGGAAAACATCGACAACAACGAGAACTACAACAAGAAAATGAACTTGTACTCACTTCGACTTGACGATGCACTAACATAAGCCGACGAACGCCTCTTGAGACCGCTGGTGCCTTCATTACTGCTACCCACGGGCAGAAATCGAGACAACGACAGCATTGTCTTAAAAAGTTCTGTTACATTGCTGTCCTCCTTGGCGGAACATTCCAAAACTTTGGCTCTGCAAATAGAAAAGAGAGAGAGATGGGGAAGATGATGAAGAAGAAGTAAAATGAACAAGAGATAAAACACGAAACAATGAAAAATGAAACAATTGTGGGTCAGTCAGTGCGTGTCGAATATGACCTTTGACTTCAACAGCAAAAGAAAGGAAAGTAAAAATTAATTGGTAAACGTAAAAGGAAAATCTATTGTAGGCATAGTTGACCAGATTTTTGTACTCATTGGGAAAAATGTTCTTAAAAAAATTCACATTTTGTCGGAGGTCCTTGAAAAATATTCTTTAAAATATCCATAACTTCTCCTTGAAAAATATATTTTTTTTAAATCCATGCCTAATATAGGTCTTTAAAAACATATATTTTGAAATTCTTTAAAAATCCGGACTTGGATAGGGTCCTTGAAAAATATTCTTTAAAAAATCCACGCCTTCTTTGGGGTCCTTGAAAAATATTCTTTAAAAAATCTACGCCTTCTTTGGGTCCTTGAAAAATATTCTTTAAATAATTCACGCCTCCTTTGGAGTCCTTGGAAAATATTCTTTAAATAATCCACGCCTTCTCTAAACCTTAAAAAATATTCTTTAAATAATCCACGCCTTCTTTGGGGTCCTTGAAAAATATTCTTTAAATAATTCACGCCTTCTTTGGGGTCCTTGAAAAATATTATTTAAAAAATCCACGCCTTCTTTGGGGTCCTTGAAAAATATTCTTTAAATAATCCACGCCTACTTTGGGGTCCTTAAAAAATATTCTTTAAAAAATACACGCCTTCTTTGGGGTCCTTAAAAAATATTCTTTAAATAATCCACGCCTACTTTGGGGTCCTTGAAAAATATTCTTTAAATAATCCACGCCTTCTTTGGGGTCCTTGAAAAATATTCTTTAAAAAATTTACGCCTTCTTTGGGGTCCTTAAAAAATATTCTTTAAATAATCCACGCCTACTTTGGGGTCCTTGAAAAATATTCTTTAAAAATCCACGCCTTCTTTGGGGTCCTTGAAAAATATTCTTTAAAAAATCCACCCCTTCTTTGGGGTCCTTGAAAAATATTCTTTAAAAAATCCACGCCTTCTTTGGGGTCCTTGAAAAATCCACGCCTTCTGTGGGGTCCTTGAAAATTGTTGTTTAAATAATCCACGCCTTCTTTGGGGTCCATGAAAAATATTTTTTAAAAAATCCACGCCTTCTTTGGGGTCCTTGAAAAATATTTTTTAAAAAATTCACGCCTTCTTTGGGGTCCATGAAAAATATTCTTAAAAAAAACACGCCTTCTTTGGGGTCCTTGAAAAATATTTTTTAAAAAATCCACGCCTTCTTTGGGGTCCTTGCAAAATATTCTTTAAAAAATCCACGCCTTCTTTTGGGCCCTTGAAAAATATTCTTTAAAAAATCCACGCCTTCTTTGGGGTCCTTGAAAAATATTCTTTAAATAATCCACGCCTTCTTTGGGGCCCTTGAAAGATATTCTTTAAAAAATCCACGCCTTCTTTGGTGTCCTCGAAAAATATTCTTTAAAAATTCCAAAAATTCACTCCTTCTTTGGGGTCCTTGAAATATATTCATTAAAAAATCCATGCCTTCTTTGGGGTCCTAAAAATATATTCAAAAATCCAGGCATGGAAAGGTTCTTGCAAATTGCCTTTGAAAAAATCCACGCCTTCTATGGACCCTAGACTTTTTAAGTCTGTACCTTTTATAGATTCTTGAAAAAAATCTTCGACTTCTCTATGTCCTTAAAAATATTCGTTTAAAAAACATCCTTATTTAAATCTTTATTGTTGACTACAATGTTGCAAAGTATTTTCAACAAACTTGCCACAGGTTAACATCATCATGCAACATGTATGTATAACCTGGTTTTGCATTATTAAAGGCATGCGAAGAAAAAAATCTTGTGACTATATGAAACCATACGGTACGCGGAAAGTTCAAAGGATCACTGAGAACAAAAAAAAAATGCAACAACAACAAAGTTATTTAAAACATGGTTATTGTGCCTCAGAGTGAAATAGAGGAAACAACAAATAAGAAATAGAACAGGGAGAAAATTAAATTGAAACTGAAGCCATATTATTTTCACGAAGTTCATATTATTCTCTGTGAATAAGGAGGCGTAGGGGATGATAGATACCAAGCAACGGCTCTGATTGGCTTTAACATGGCGAAGTCCAGGTTTATCTTGGTCCATCTTTCATCTTAATTGTGGACAATTGGGGTAGCTATTTTCAACACCCGTTGAAATAGAGAGCTAATATGTGCCGCGAGTTCACCAATAAGAACTATAAAAAATGGGTTGAGGTGTCGGGTTATTTGCTCACACTCGGAAAACCCCTTCTACTATGAGAAAACAAAGAAAAAGGAAACCAAAACCCACTAATGTTGACGACCCCCGTAAAAGTATAAAGGGCCACGATCTGCGAATCTGCACTTGGAATGTGCGCACTTTGTACAGAAAAGGCGCAGTTTTCGCTTTGGCGGATATACTCAAGATGTACAAATTATTTTTTATTGCCTTGCAGGAAATGCGATGGAAAGGGACTGGCGTAAGTAAATCAGACTATTACGCACTGTATTATAGTTGCCATGAAAAGAGACATGTATTTGGCTGGGGATTTATGGTTAACAGGAGAATAAAAGACCTCGTCTCCAGATTCACTCCACTAGATGAGCAAATAGCTATAATCCGCATAAAAACGAAGTTCTTCTACATCATTCTTATTTGCGGTCATGCTCCGACCGAATACAAAGATGAGCAGACGAAAGACATATTTTACGAACGCCTAGAAACATCATATGATCGCTGCCCTGGCCATGGCATTAAAATTCTGCTAGGAGATTTTAATGCAAAAATCGGAAGGGAGAATATCTTTGGTCCCACCGTCGGAAAATTCTGCCATCATGAAGAAACATCCGACAACGGCATGAGGTTGATTGACTTCGCGGCATCAAAAAACATGGTAGTTAGCAGCACTAGATTCAAACATCTCGATATACACAAGGCCACCTGGATCTCTCCTGATTAAGCAAAGAGAAATCAAATTGATCATGTTGTGATAGACGGAAGGCATATATCCAGTGTATTAGACGTTCAATCGATCCGAGGAGCGAATATCGATTCGGACTATTGCCTTGTAGTATCCAAGATTCGCACTCGTCTTAATGTAGCAGCAAAGGTGCGATCTAACATAACACGGAAACTAGACGTCGTGAAGCTGCAAACATAACAGGTAGCCGAGGCCTACTCCGCTCAACTTACCCATCTGCTTGGCGAAAGCACTTCTTGTCCCGATAATAGTATAGAAGTACAATGGCAAAGAATTGCCCACTCCATACAAACTGAAGCAAAAGCAACACTTGGGTACCAAAAACCACTACCAAAAAACCCATGGTTCGATCAGGAGTATCATAATGCTACTGATGTTAAAAACGTAGATATAGGGCAACCCTGCAGACAGTAGCAACACGTAATTTGAAGGAGAGTTATCGGGAGAAAAGCAGAGAGGAGAAATGTGTTTTCAGAAAATAGAAGAAAGAACAAGAAAAACGTGAGTGTAAGCAAATCGAGATGTACAGGAGTCAGAATGAAGTCCGGAAATTTTACCAACGAGTACAACACCAATCGGAAGGTTTTGGTGCAGGCACATCCTCCTGTAGAGATGATGAAGGAAACCTGGTGACAGATATAGACAGCGTGTTGAGGATCTGGAAAGAGCATTTTGAAAAGCTTCTGGTATCAAATAGTGGCGGTGAAGAAGATACCCAGAACCAATAAGGATATGGATAGAGCATTTTGAAAAGCTTCTGGTTTAAAATAGTATCGGTGAAGTGGATACCCCAAAACCAATAAGAGATGATGGTATTGAGTGTATACCACCTAGCCAAGATGAGGTCATAAAAGCAATTAATCGGCTCAAGAACTATAAAGTAGCAGGAGCCGATGGGCTACGAGCCGGACTATTAAAGACTGGTGGTCAGGTGCTGGTAAGGAGCATGCACCAGCTGATTAGTACAATTTGGCTAGTTGAATGCATGCCCAATGATTGGAACCTGTGTCCCGTGCACAAACAAGAGACAAAATGATATGTGCCAACTATAGAGGAATTAGCCTTTTTTCGCATCGCATATAAAGTGCTATCCAGTGTGCTGTGTGAACGATTGAAGCCAATGGTCAATGACATCATTGGATCATACCAATGCGGCTTCCGACCTGGCAAATCCACCATTGACCAGATTTTCACTATGCGCCAAATCCTGGAAAAGATCCACGAAAAACAAATCGACTCATTCCACCTATTCGCCGCATTCGACAGCCCTTTCACAGGTGTTTAAAGCCATGTCTGCGATCGTCATTCCTGCAAAAATTAATACGACTATGCAGGATAACTTTAACAGGCACAAGATCAGCAGTTAAAGTCGGAAAGGACCTATCGGAGTCCTTCAATACCAAACGAGGATTCAGACAAGGTAACAGTTTATCGTGTGATCTTTTTAACTTCCTGCTGGAAAAGGTCATACTAGACGCAAAGGTGAACAGAAATGGTACTCTGTACACCAAACAACACATGCTACTTGCCTATGCCGATGATATCGATATAATGGGTCTAACATTGCGAGTGTAACAGCCACCTTTGAACAAATTGAGAAGGAGTCTGCCAAAGTGGGTCTGGCAGTAAACGGTGAGAAGACCAAGCTGATGGTATCAACGCGCAAGACGTCCAGTAGACTTGGACCAACTGTGGAACTTGAGAACTACAACTTCGAGGTAGTCAAAGATTTTATATACCTTGGTACTGCCATAAATAAAACGAATGACATCAGTTTTGAAATTCGGAGAAGGATTGTGATGGCCAATATCCCCCCAGACAAAATTCACACTTTACAAGACGCTGTACTACTCGTGCTGTTATATGGATCTGAAGCATGGGTACTTAGGCAAGCAGATGAGGCAGCTATTGGAAAATCTATGTGCCGATCCACCAACCATGAGTTGTACCCGCTATTCTCGGACATCGACATTGTTAGACGTACTGAGCTGCAGCGACTACGTTGGCTAGGTCATGTTGTGAGAATGGATGAAGGTGCCCCAGCCCAGAAGGCATATAAAAGCGAACCAGCAAATGGTTCCCATAGAAGGGGAAAACCAAGAATTAGATGGAAAGACCAAGTAGAAAAAAAAAACATGGAACGTGGACTTTTAAATTGAAGGAGATGCGCACAAGACCGACGCACTTGGAAATCTTTTTTTAAGTTCGGCTTATGGAACTACCGTTCGGTAACAAGCTAACTAAGTAAGAAAGTAAGACAAGGCGTGGATTTTTTTAAAAATATTTTTTTAAGGACCAATATGGATTTTTATACCCTACACAACTATGTTGTCAGGGTAATATAGCTTTGTGCAGCTCCAAGAGTTTGTAACGCCGCGAAATATTGGTCCTAGACCCACAATTAAGTATACCGATCGTCTTATCTCGACTAGTTGAGTCGATCTAGACATGTGTGTCCGCCCGTCTGTCCATTATAATTTGCATAAACGATACAGGCCACAGGTAAGGACCAATCATTACGAAATTTTGCATGTAGGATGGGTTCTGGCCAATGAAGACCCCTATTGTTTTTGGTACAGATCGGTTAATATTTAGGGGATGAAATGGACCAAAAACTTTATTTTTGTCGGACTTTCTGGTCGCTCTAGACGCCGCAATTATGACCCAAACATTGCGAATTTTTGCATGGAGAAGGGGATCGGGCCAAAGAATAAGCATACCAGCTTTGATAAAGTTCGGTCAATATTTAGCGGGTCAAATGGACCCTTACTTTTGTGTGAAAAATTACAAAATTTGTATTCTAGAGCGTATATATTTACTCCTGAATGACATAGACCTGAGAAGTTGTTAGCATATCAAAGAGGAGTGGTTGGCCTTTACATTGATACCTATTATATTGTCGTATGTACTCGGATGTGGGAGTTACAATTACATATTTACAGGTGCTTACGTATTCAGATATTATTTAGTAACACATTAGCACACACTTTTTAAATTTTCCATGAGGATCCAGGTATGGTCAAGGACAACGGCTATAATTTTCGGTGATGATCAGATAATAATTTTGAAATGAACTGGACCAAAATGTCGAACACAAACCACCGTGAAGGCAATCTGCACAAGTAATTAGATGGGCTGTAGTGTAAGGAACAGGTGTTGTTTATTTCTAATCGGGCAACAGGGCGCATCTATCACGAAATATTGCCCAAGCTCGGAATAAAAATCCGCAGAAAGTTAGAGTTCCGTGGTGGTTGTGTAGGGTATCGTATGGTCGGCCCGTCCGACTATACTTCTCCGCTCACTGATTAAAAAATATTTTTTCAAGGACTGAAAAAGGTATGGATTTTTTAATGAATGCATTTTAAGGACATTTATATGGCGTTGATTTATGAAAGAATATTTTACAAGGACTTCCAGAGACATGGATTTATTAAAGATTATTTTTACAAGAATATTTTTTTAAGGTCTATAAGAGACGTCGATTTTTTAAAGAATATTTTGTCAAGGTCCTGTACAAGGCGTGGATCTATTAAAGATTTTTTTCAAAGTCCTTTACAAGGCGTGGATTTTTAAAGAATATTTTTTCAAGGTCCTATACAAGGCGTGGTTTTTAAAGAATATTTTTTCAAGGTCCTATACAAGGCGTGGTTTTTAAAGAATATTTTTTCAAGGTCCCATACAATGCGTGGATTTTTGAAGAATATTTTTTCATGAACCTATACAATTGAAGAAAGGATTTTTTAAAGAATATTTTCTGGAGTTTTAAAGAATATTTTAGGGAGAAAATTAACTCTTTTTTGTGTTAAAGATCATTACCATTAAAATAATTTGTCTACTTCTCTATTTCGTGCGATTTTTTCCTAACATTTCATTTTTTGTATTCACTCGCCCTTGTTGTACATCGTATCCTGACCTCAAGTTGACATTTGTCTATATTTCAATGTGTTTGAGTGAGTGCCTTTCTTTAAACGTACATTGGGGTCTATGTGATTGCAGCAGCAGCTGCCTTCTTGTTGAGCACTTTACCTCTGGCAATTACAGTTGACTGTCGGTTTTAATTTAAACAACATTTCTTCTTTGTAATAAGGGTTTTTGCTTTTATGTTGTGTTTTGAGAGATTAGAGTACTGTTGACAAGGGGATATTTTTGTTGTCATTGTTGGTGTCATGGGTAGCCAACAAAAGATTGTTATATTTTTTCTGTATATTTGGCATTTAAAAAATGTGACATTTCTAGTCGTCTAATAATTTTAATTTTATGGTAAGATGAGGATTACAATATTAACCTGTCAGACACAAAACGCATCTTTAAAATTAATCTATTTCTTGCACGTGGAAGAAAGCGATATAACATTTTAATATATTTTTCCAGGACCAGATCAGATGTGGTATTTTTAAAGAATATTTTTCCGACACCAGAAGAGGCTTGGATTTCATCCAAAATCGAATGTAATTTTTTTCCAGGATCAGAAGAGGGTTGGTTTTTATAAAGAATATTTTTTCAAGAATAAGAAGAGGCGTGGATTTTTTAAAGAATATTTTTCCAGGACCAGAAGAGTCGAGGATTTTTTAAAGAACATTTTTCCAGGACCAGAAGAGGCCTGGATTTTTTAAAGAATATTTTTCCAGGACCAGAAGAGGCGTGGATTTTTTAAAGAATATTTTTCCAGGACCAGAAGAGGCGTGGATTTTTTAAAAAATATTTTTCCAGGACCAGAAGAGGCGTGGATTTTTAAAGAATATTTTTCCAGGACCAGAAGAGGCGTGGATTTTTTAAAGAATATTTTTCCAGGACCAGAAGAGGCGTGGATTTTTTAAAGAATATTTTTCCAGGACCAGAAGAGGCATGGATTTTTTAAATAATATTTTTCCAGGACCAGAAAAGGCGTGGATTTTTTAAAGAATATTTTTCCACGACCAGAAGAGGCGTGGATTTTTTAAAGAATATTTTTCCACGACCAGAAGAGGCGTGGATTTTTTAAAGACTATTTTTCCAGGCCAATAGGAAATAAGGTGTAGATTTTTTAAGGAATATTTTTCCTGGACCAGAAGAGGCGTGGATTTGTCAAGAATATTTTTCCAGGCCAATAGGAAATAAGGTGTAGATTGTTTAAGGAATATTTTTCCTGGACCAGAAGAGGCGTGGATTTGTTAAAGAATATTTTCCCAGGCCCATAGAAGGTGTGGATTTTTTAAAGACATTTTTTTTCATTAAAACTCTCAGCTTGTTTCGAAAGTCATAAGAAAATAACATTTTTCCATATCTCCTATTCTTGTCCTGGTTATTATATTTCATTATTGCCAATAGAATATTCAAATATTTATTTTTTGTTGTTGTCATTTTTTCTTCGTGTTTGTATTTCTATGTTCTGCATGCAATTTGTTGTGTCTTAATCGTTCTGACCTCAGTTTGACATTTTTCATATTTTTGTTAGAAGTGTCTGAATAAAACACCAGTCTGTGGCTTTTCTGGTTTCTATTTTTTTCTGTCGCTGCCTTATCTCTGACAATTGCAGTTGGTTTCGTTTTAATTTGCAGTGTCCCTTTGTTTGTTTGTATGCAAGAGATTTTGTTTATGGCTTTAATGAATAGAAGGTTAGAATGTCAGTGTTGACATGATAGCCAAGACAAGAAAATTTGTGGAAATACAAGTTATAGACGGTAACTAAAGGATTTTGTATAGCCCGTAACTATAGGATTGAAGAGGAGTAGTGCCTAAACGTGAGCCCTGAAACACATTGGATATATAAAGGAAGGAGGTGTTCACTCCAGTGAGCGGGGACACTCGGATCAATGTGGTGTTGGAGTGTACGGATCGTGTTGCTGAGCAGTTGTGTGCGAGCGGCGTTTATATTCGTTGGTTCCGTTTTGTTGTCCGGATCCAGTCCCCGTCTGCTTCAGGTGCCTCGGTGTGGGTCACCGCGTATGGGATTGCCGGATGAGCGCTGATGTGTGCAGACACTGTGGAGGAACGGGCCACTGCTGAGTCTGTCAACCCAGCTCATTGTTGGAATTGCGCGTTTAAGGGGCTACCAGCTGATCATATGATGCTGTCAATGGCATGTCCAGATTATGCTAAGCTGGCTGCGAGGGCTAATGCACGCCATCAATGAAGATTTTGCAATACAATTGCCAGCGGTCTGCGAGCGTGATGCAACTATGCCTGACAACATATTTGTGTTGGGTATAGAAAGTACACGCTCGTTTCTGAATATGCCAATCCCTCAAAAATATTATTAAGAAAACCAGTGAGAGGAGCCGTATAAAAGACGGGGCCGACCATATGATACCCTACACAACTCTAAATTTCTGTAGATTTTTAGAGGTCAATAGCTGCTATTTATTGCCATGACATCTATTTCGAATTATGTTTTATTTCATAATATCCAATTTTTTTTCATTTTACCCAGAAAGCTCTTGGTTGACTTGACCCGCTGAATAGTGACAGATCATTACAAAAGCCCATCAAATTAGTTGGCCCGATTCATTCTCCAGTGTAATATTCTGCTTATAATTGTGTCATATAGATCGACTTGAAAAACCACAATAAAAATAAGTTTCGGTCCACTTCATCCCAAAATTATTACCTGATCATCACCGCAAATTATAGGCGTTGTCCTTGACCATAACCGGAACCTCATGGAAATTTTAAAAGCGATCAGCGCTATATTTCCGCCCTACATTGTGGTAATGGGTTACTAAATAATATCTGAATACGTAAGCAACTGTAATTTAAGTGTAACTCTCATATACGAACACATAGTTGGTATCAATTTAAAGGCCAACAACTCCTCTTGGATATACGATCAATTTCTCGGGTCTATGTCATTCAGGAGTAAATATATATGCCATAGAATACAAATTTTGTCAAAAGTATGGGTCCATTTGACCCGCTAAATATTGACCAATCTTTATCAAAACAGACAGGCTTATTCTTTGGCCAGATTCCCTTTCCATGAAAAAATAATTGCGGCCTCTGGAGCGACCAGAAAATCAGACAAAAATAAAGTTTTTGGTCCATTTCATCACCTAAATATTCACTGATATTTTCCAAAAACAAAAGGGGTCTTCATTGGGCAGAATCCATCCTACATGCAAAATTTCGTGAAGTTGGTCCATAACTGTGGCCTGTATCGTGTTTACAATTTATAATGGATAGACGAAAGGACGGACGGACACACATGTCTAGATCGATTTAGCTAGACAAGATGGTTGGCCTAGGGCCAATATTTCCGCGGCGTTACAAACTTTTGGGGCTGCACAAAACTATAATACCCTGACAACATAGTTGTGTAGGGTATAAATACAGGTTTTATGGTTGGAGAGTTACTTCCCTAAAACTTCAAACCTCTCATTGGTATATTTGGCCTAAAATATGGTTAGGAAATTATATGTACAATCGTTTATCTGTCGACTAAACCTACTGATATGTTCATGGTTAAGTTAGGTTAGGTGAGGGTTAGGTTGAAAAGAGGTGTGGATGATACCACGACATGTTCAACATGAGAAGGACATACACTTAAGTCATATGAGGCCTGTTGTGCGCTCTAGATGTGCGGAGAAATTACAAATCAAGAATTAGTGAAAGTGTATATTATAATGAAAAACATTTGGGTTTGATTCCCTACGAATCAAGGAATTCCGTGTTTTTTTGCGAACTCCTTCAGTCTTTTCCATTCACACCCCCTCAGATCGCTTAGTCCGTGAAAAGTGTCATTTGCCAAGAATTGTCTCCGAAGGCTTGTAAATGCTGGGCAATGGCATAGGAAATGTTCCAGCGTTTCACTGTCTTCCCTACACGCTCTGAATTCGTTACTTCCTTCGCATCCAATCTTGAGTAGATGTTACATCAGACCGAGATGTCCCGTCAGAACACCCGCCAGTCGGCTTATTTCTTTTTTGTTTAGCGTTAGGATTTGATTAGTTTCGTCTTCACTTGGGTCGCCCCATAAGATTTTGGTGATTTTTACGGTCCCCTCTTTTTCCCAAAGGATTTTGTGGGTCTCATGTGCCCATTCCCTCATTTCTTGGCGTGTTTCGCTAAAGGGTTTCGCTAAAGGGTTTGTGGGTAGTGCAATGGCACTACCACACAATATGTTCATACCTATATGTTACCTATATATTACTCTTCTTATAAATTACACATTGTAGTATATCATATCATATGTGTTTTAATTCATTGTCATATATATCCTTCTATCACATCCTTCCTACCTTAGACTAATAAAAAAAATCTCCACTTCATATCTTCTCTAAAAAATTCAAAATTCTGTTTTCTTTTCTGCATTTATTTGCAAACTAAGCATCATGAATAATTTCTTTGGTACATATTTGTTGTTGTTGTTAACACTTTAGCCTATTTTTCTAACTGCATACACATCCACACATAGAGGTATGCCTAGCTGACTGTTAGACTTGAATAGCTGGCATTCATATTTCGGTGTTGACTTTTATTAACAACACGTCACAAATGCCAGCTGCAGTTGTATCTTTTTTCCGGCTACATAGCTTATCGTTGCTCTCTTTTATGGTTTTGCTCCAAAGGTTGGATGGTTGGCACTTGTGTGGTAAGCGAAGTGAACATGTTTGCTAGTGTTGCAAGTAGGTATATTAGAATGTAACCGAAAGGAAATGCATTTATGTATATATAAAAGACTGGAATTTTTTATTTTCAATTTCGTCTTCTTTCCTATATCCTTTTTTGAGGTTTTTACATTTTTTAAATTGCATAAAAAATAACTATCCACCCTAATGTCCACCATATACATATACACACTTGTATATGTGTTTGCGTAAAGATTTTCGTATATGCTTTATATATGTTTGGTGACTTCATGTCTGCTTTAGGTTATGTTGACCATTTTCATGAGCCATAAAAACCGCCATCAAACAACAACAACAAAAAAATGAAAAAGAAACAGAAAAAAACACAAATTTCATGCCAACAAAAAAAAAAAACTGCAAATATAATTCACTTCATGTCGAGGATAAACCAAACTGGCAAATATCTACAAAATAAAGTTCATCTAAAGGATATGGGTGCCAAGTATATTTAATGTGAACGATAAAGCACACACACACATATATTGGATGAATGGACTTTTCAAGGTGTATCAGGAAAACAATTAATCAGGAACACAAAATTTGAAGATAATTAAGAAAATGTTAACACAGATTAATTGTGGTTAATTATATAAGATCATTAATCCGAAGCAGGATCTCTGAAAATGTTCATTAAAATAACCACGGCTTGCTTAGGGCCTTGAAAAATATTCTTTAAAAAATGCACGTCTTGTAAAGGACCTTAAAAATATTCTTTAAAAAATCCACATCATGTAAAGGACCTTAAAAATATTCTTTAAAAAATCCTCGTCTTGTAAAGGACCTTAAAAATATTCTATAATAATCCACGCCTTGTAAAGAACCTTAAAAATATTCTATAAAAAAATTCACGCCTCTTATAGACCTTGAAAAAATATTCTATACAAAAAATTCACGCCTCTTATAGACCTTGAAAAAATATTCTTTAAAAAAATTCACGCCTCTTATAGACCTTGAAAAATATTCTATAAAAAAATTCACGCCTCTGATAGACCTTGAAAGAATATTCTTTAAGAAATCTACGTCTCTGATAGACCTTGAAAGAATATTCTTTAATAAGCCCACGCCTCTGATAGACCTTGAAAGAATATTCTTTAATAAATCCAGGCCTCTGATAGACCTTGAAATAATATTCTTTAAGAAATCCACACCTCGATAGGACCCCTAAAAATATTCTTTAAGAAATCCACACCTCTGATAGACCTTGAAAAAATATTCTTTAAGAAATCCACGCCTCTGATAAACCTTGAAAAAATATTCGTTAAGAAATCCACGCCTCTTACAATTGTGTGTCAATGTTCCTTCGAAGGAACATACTCATGTCTTTCTGCAACCTATGATAAATTTAATTTCATTCGGTCAGATTTAGAGTCGTCTGCGTACCAAGGGACAAATTTATACCGAATGTACTGTTTAAAAATTGAATTTCAAACTGACACCCGTTCGAAATACATATGGAAGCTATGGCTGCATCTGCACCAATTTCAACAAAACCCAATACCGTCAATCAAGTCCCAATTTGATACTTTGTGCAAAATTTCGTAATAATCGGACAAACACCACTAATATAAAATCGGACGAATACATATGTATATGTGGGAGCTATATCGAAATCTGAACCGATTTTCCCGAAAATTATCACACATCATTCAGTAGGCTATGCAAAATTTCTTGCAAATCGAAGAATATATAGGGTCTTTGGTGCACGGTTTACATTAAGTTGGACGAAAATATATATGGGATATATATCTAAATCTGAACCGATTTCCACGAAACTTAACACACATCATTCAACTCTTAATTCAGTATGCTGTGCAAAATGTCGTGTAAATCGAAAGATAAATGGAGACCTCGTTGCAACATTTGTCTTAAATCAGACGAAATTATGGCTAACATCACGAAACTTAGCTAACATCACATTGGGCTTAATTCAGTACGCTGTGCCAAATTTCGTGCAAATCGAGATGTATTTAGGGACTTTGGTGCACCATTTACCTGAAATCGGACAAAAATATATATGGGTGATATATCCAAACCTGAACCGATTTTCACGAAAATTTACACACATGTTTCTAGGCTTAATTCAGTACGTTCGTGCAAATCGGAAGATATTTAGGGACTTTGGCGCACCATTTACCTGAAATCGGACAAAAATATATATGGGAGCTATATCCAAATCTGAACCGATTTATCCCAATTTCAATAGGGTTCGTCCTTGGGCCAAATAAATGAGATGTGCCAAATTTCATCCAATTCGAATTATAAATGCGACCTGTATATCGTTTACAATTTAACATGGACAGACAGACAGAAGGACGGATATGCATAAATCAACTTAGAAAGTGACTCTTTGCATATTCTCAAAAGGAACCATGTGTCTATCTCGTTTCCTTTTGCCTTTTACAAACATATGCATACATACATAATACTCTGTACCACATTGTGATGAAGGGTATAAAAATATTGTTAAAAAAAATCCACGCCTTTTTCTTGAAAAAATATTCTTTAATATTCTTGTATAGGTCCTTGAAAAAATATTCTTTAATAAATCCACTACTTATATAGGTCCTTGAAAAATATTCTCTCTAAAATCTACGCCTTATATAGGTGCCATAAAATATTCTTAAAAATTCCAAACCTATAACGATCCTCGAAAATGTTATTTTAAAATTTGCTATCGCCATTTTGATATACCAAAAATAATAATAGTTTCGCCCCATAAATATCCCTCTAGGTAGTAGTAGCAATAAATGGTCACCAATTTTCCCAGCGAATACAGAGTATTTTTTCGTCATTAAAAATGAATTGGTTATCATGTGCACATGCAAACATATAACGTATGTGTACATGGATGCGTGTATTCAATATTACTGTATAACAAATACCAGCGGTTTTCATTATATATTTCTGTCATTTCTCCGCATATACATATTTGTTTTTGTCTTTGTTTCCATTTTTGGTGTTTGCAAATTTGGGTCAAATGAAATGAAAAGCGCAAAAAACAAGTTAGCAGCCTGCTGACTGTGGTGGTTGAAACAGCAGCAAAATGAAAACAAAAAAAAACTTTACAACAAATTCTGTGGAATTTATTTTTTTGTGAATGTTGTATTTTATTTGCATAGTTTACAAATGACTGCATCATGTTATATATATATATATATATATATTTCAATGTGAATGTTTGTTTGAATGTTTTTTTGGTATTCATTTATTTTACAATTGACAGACATTTTAAATACAAATGTGTGTGTATGTGTCATTTGCACATCGCATGTAAATTCATATATACAAAGAGCATGCCATAAATAAAATAACAAAATTAACACGAAATTTTACACTAGAAGAATTACACATATAAACCAGTAAGGAAAGTAGTAAAGTCAGAATGGGCCGACTATATGATACCCTTCACCACTTTGGGATATTCTACATATGTATCTTTACAGATGTCATCATTTCGAAGGAACATTGATATGAAATTGAACGAACTTAAGTATGCGATCTTTATCTATAAGTAACCCGACTAACATTAATTCCAAGCAATGCCATTCTGCAACCATAGTCCATACTTTGTAAATAGATTTTAAGCAAACTTTACACACGCCATTTGGCATGCTTCACCGTTTAAAATATTATATCAATCAGGCACCCATTGATTATTTGGTGTACCATCAACATGAATAGGTAGAAATTATATATGGAAACAATTCTATATCTAAATCTGAACCGATTTCAAGGAAACATGTCAGAGATTAATTTATATTAATTTCAGTACTTTTGTCAATCGGCCAAACTATGGGTCTTTAGTGCACCATTTACTTAAAATAGGACGACAGTAAATCTGAACCAGTTTCAAGAAAATTTGACACACGAAGGTTATAGTAACTTCAGAACATTGTACAAAATTGTGTGCCGGTCTGCCAATCCTTGGGTCTTTAGTGCACAATTTACATTAAATCGAACGAAAATATATATGGGAACTATATCTAAATCTGAACCGATTGAAATACATGTAGGGGCTTTGGTGCCCCATTTACCTTAAATCGGACGAAAATATATATGCGAGCTATATCTAAATCTGAACCGGTTTTCACGAAACTCAACACACATCATTCTAGACTTAATTCTGTACGTTATGCCAAATTTCGTGTAAATCGAAAGATATATAGGGATTTAGTGGCCCATTTATATTAAATCGGACGAAAATATATATGGAAGCTAAATCTAAATCTGAACTGATTTTCACGAATCTTTCCATAAATCGAATGATATATAGGGACTTTGGTAAAACATTTACTATATAGGGGAGCTATATCTAAATCTGAACCGTTTTTCTCGAAGCTTGGAACACATAAGTCTGGACCCAATTCAGTACTCTATGCCAAATTTCGTGCAAATCGAAAGATATATAGGGACTTTGGTGCCCCATTTACCTTAAATCGGACGAAAATATATATGAACCGATTTCCAGAAATCTGAACCGATTTCCAGGAAACTAAACACACATCATTCTAGACATAATTCATTACGCTGTGCCAAATTTCGTGCAAATCAGATATGTAGGGACATTGATACACCATTTACCTTAAATCGGACGAAAATATGTATGGGAGCTATATATAAATCTGAACCGATTTTTCCCAATTTCAATAGGGTTCGTCCTTGGGCTAAATATGTGACTTGTGCCAAATTTCATCCAATTCAGATAATAAATGCGACCTGTACCTTGTATAGGTCCTTGAAAAAATATTCTTTACGAAATCCGCACCTTGTATAGGTCCTTGAAAAAATATTCTTTACGAAATCCGCACCTTGTATAGGTCCTTGAAAAAATATTCTTTACGAAATCCGCACCTTGTATAGGTCCTTGAAAAAATATTCTTTACGAAATCCGCACCTTGTATAGGTCCTTGAAAAAATATTCTTTACGAAATCCGCACCTTGTATAGGTCCTTGAAAAAATATTCTTTAATAAATCCACGCCTTGTACAAGTCCTTGAAAAAATATTCTTTACGAAATCCGCGCCTTGTACAAGTCCTTGAAAAAATATTCTTTAATAAATCCACGCCTTGTATAAGTCCGTGAAAAAATATTCTTTAATAAATCCACGCCTTGTATAAGTCCTTGAAAAAATATTCTTTAATAAATCCACGCCTTGTACAAGTCCTTGAAAAAATATTCTTTAATAAATCCACGCCTTTATTGGTCCTTGAAAAAATATTCTTTAATAAATCCACGCCTTTATTGGTCCTTGAAAAAATATTCTTTAATAAATCCACGCCTTTATTGGTCCTTGAAAAAATATTCTTTAATAAATCCACGCCTTTATTGGTCCTTGAAAAAATATTCTTTAATAAATCCACGCCTTTATTGGTGCTTGAAAAAATATTCTTTAATAAATCCACGCCTTTATTGGTCCTTGAAAAAATATTCTTTAATAAATCCACGCCTTGTACAAGTCCTTGAAAAAATATTCTTTAATAAATCCACGCCTTGTATAAGTCCTTGAAAAAATATTCTTTAATAAATCCACGCCTTGTATACTTTAATAAATCCACGCCTTTATTGGTGCTTGAAAAAATATTCTTTAATAAATCCACGCCTTGTATAAGTCCTTGAAAAAATATTCTTTAAAAAATCCACGCCTTTATAAGTCCTCGCAAAAATATTCTTTAAAAAATCCACGCCTTTTATAAGTCCTTGAAAAAATATTCTTTAAAAAATCCACGCCTTGTATAAGTCCTTGAAAAAATATTCTTTGAAAAATCCACGCCTTGTATAAGTCCTTGAAAAATATTATTTAAAAAATCCACGCCTTGTATAAGTCCTTGAAAAAATATTCTTTAAAAAATCCACGCCTGTGGAAGTCCTTGAAAAAATATTCTTTAAAAAAAACCACGCCTGTGGAAGTCCTTGAAAAAATATTCTTTAAAAAATCCACGCATGTGGAAGTCCTTGAAAAAATATTCTTTAAAAAATCCACGCCTGTGGAAGTCCTTGAAAAAATATTCTTTAAAAATCCACGCCTTGTATAAGTCCTTGAAAAAATATTCTTTAATAAATCCACGCCTTGTATAAGTCCTTGAAAAAATATTCTTTAATAAATCCACGCCTTGTATAAGTCCTTGAAAAAATATTCTTTAATAAATCCCCGCCTTGTATAAGCCCTTGTATTGTATAAGTCCTTGAAAAAATATTCTTTAATAAATCCACGCCTTGTACAAGTCCTTGAAAAAATATTCTTTAATAAATCCAGGCCTTTATTGGTCCTTGAAAAAATATTCTTTAATAGATCCACGCCTTGTACAAGTCCTTGAAAAAATATTCTTTAATAAATCCACGCCTTGTATAGGTCCTTGAAAAAATATTCTTTAATAAATCCACGCCTTGTATAGGTCCTTGAAAAAATATTCTTTAATAAATCCACGCCTTGTACAAGTCCTTGAAAAAATATTCTTTAATAAATCCACGCCTTGTACAAGTCCTTGAAAAAATATTCTTTAATAAATCCACGCCTTGTACAAGTCCTTGAAAAAATATTCTTTAATAAATCCACGCCTTGTACAAGTCCTTGAAAAAATATTCTTTAATAAATCCACGCCTTGTACAAGTCCTTGAAAAAATATTCTTTAATAAATCCACGCCTTGTACAAGTCCTTGAAAAAATATTCTTTAATAAATCCACGCCTTGTACAAGTCCTTGAAAAAATATTCTTTAATAAATCCACGCCTTGTACAAGTCCTTGAAAAAATATTCTTTAATAAATCCACGCCTTGTACAAGTCCTTGAAAAAATATTCTTTAATAAATCCACGCCTTGTACAAGTCCTTGAAAAAATATTCTTTAATAAAACCAAGCCTTATATAAGTCCTTGAAAAAATATTCTTTAATAAATCCACGCCTTGTATATGTCCTTGAAAAAATATTCTTTAATAAATCCACGCCTTGTATAGGTCCTTGAAAAAATATTCTTTACGAAATCCACGCCTTGTATTTGTCCTTGATAAAATAAATTTTAATAAATCCACGCCTTGTATAGGTCCTTGCAAAAATATTCTTTAATAAATTCACGCCTCGTATAGATTCTTGAAAAAATATTCTTTAATAAATCCTCGTCTTTCTTGATACATCCACATTAAAAATCGACATCTTCTTTATCTACTTTCTTGTTGTACTTGGCGGCGTATGAATTATAAAAAGCATGTTTCTCTTTGTTCGCATTACATTGCTCATACGCATCGATGTATTACTGGGTAGTTTAAAAGTCCATTAATTTTACAGTTACTTATTTCACACAATTACTTTCCATGAATCCTGTTAAGTAAATTTACACAATGTTTAAACAATAAATAAGTAGCCAGCTTTGATAGCCTTAATGGTAAAAATAAAATATTTAATTAAATACACAACAAATAGACTCTAAAATTACTTTCAATACATTATGGGCATTTTAAGTTAATTGGAAAATTAAACTTTGATATATATATATATTTACCAAGGCATATATATGAAGGATGTGCGGTCACCAATAACTGTGTAATAAATACAAGCTATAAGGCACACAAAGATATGTTTGCCATGATGGTGAACATTATTTGGCTACATCTGCTACGATATTTATGATGTCACATTCGGTGTGTGTGTGTGTGTGAGTGTATGTCTGTCTATTTGTGTCGAGCAATGAACGTTCTTGACAAATAACAAATTGCATATGCAAACACACACACACACAGATATACCATTATACCATTAATGTTCATATATGCATGGCAAAAATAGTTCGAACAACAGTCTGCAGGAAAGAAAAAATACATTAAAGAAGAGCAACTCCCCTTCTCTCTCTCTCTTTGCCAAACGACGTCAGCCAGATCGTTTATTATTACATTTACTAGTTGGCATTTTGAATGTAATAAATGGCATTTAGTTCCCCATAAATACCGCATAAATGGACGATTTTTAACTGCCGCCGCATACAGCAATAACAAAAAAAATTTAAACTGAAAAAAACTGGAACATTAAATATACTTGAATGCGTTTCTGGCATTGCATGCCAGACCGAACTAAAGTTTGTACACATACCAACAACAACTAGGAAAAAAGAAAAGTTTTTCAAACAGACATTACTGGGTTAAATGGAAAAACTAGCTACCGAGGTCATTTACCAACTTCAAAAAAAAAAAAAAAAAAACATTTGATATTTTTTTGGGAAATTGGGTTGCATTACGCATTGACCCAACAAGAAGTTCAGAGATTGTAGAAAATTAACACAAATAAAAGTGAAAGAATATTTTCAAGGACTTATACGGGCGTGGATTTTTTTATAAACGGTTTTTGAAAGAATATTTATAGAGGTGAAATAATTTTTGATGATCATCATTAATATGTTGATTTATTAAAAAATATAGGGTGGCGTAGGGGATGATAGATACCAAGCAACGGCTCTGATTGACTTTAACATGGCGAAGTCCGGCCTTATCTTGGTCCCTCTTTCATCTCAATTGTGGACACTGACCCCCCCACCTGTGGAGCTATTCTCATCACCCGATGAAATAGTGAGCTAATACGTGCCGCTAGAACTATAAAAAATTGGTTGAGGTGTCGGGTTAGTTGCCCACTCTCGGAAAACCCTAAGTACTATGAAAAAGCTAAGAAAAAGAAAACCAAGCCCCCCTAATGTTGACGACCCCCGTAAACGTATAAAGGACCACGATTTGCGAATCTGAACTTCGAATGTGCGCACGTTGTACAGAACAGGCGCAGTTCTCGCATTGGCGGATGTAGTATAGAAGTACAAAGCCGATATTATTGCCTTACAGGAAATGTGATGGGAAGGGGCAGGCGTAAGTAAATCAGACGACTACGCCCTGTATTATAGCTGCCATGAAACGAGACATGAATTTGGCTGCGGATTTATGGTTAACAGGAGAATAAAAGACAGCGTCTCCAGATTCACTCCAGTAAATGAGCGAATTGCTATAATCCGTTGATCATGTTGTGATAGACGGAAGGCATTCATCCAGTGTGGTAGACGTTCGATCGATCCGAGGAGCGAATATCGAGTCGGGCCACCACCTTGTAGAAGCCAAGGTTCGCACTCGTCTTAATGTTGCAGCAAAGATGCGATCTAACACATCACGGAAACTCGACGTCGAAAAGCTGCAACCACAACAGGTATCCGAGGCCTACTCCGCTCAACTTACCCAACTGCTTGGCGAAAGCACTCCTTGTCCCGATAATAGTATAGAAGTACAATGGCAAAGAATTGCCCACTCCCCACAAACTGCAGCAAAAGCTACTCTTGGGTACCAAAAAACCACCACCAAGAAACCCATCGGGTGTCGTAATGCTACTGATGCGGAAAACACTGCGTATAGGGCAACCCTGCAGACTGTAGCAGCACGTAATGTGATAGAGAATTATCTGGTGAAAAGGAAAGAAGAGAAACGTATTTTCAGAAAAAAGAAGAAAGAACAAGAAAAACGTGAGCGTAAGCAAATCGAGATGTACAGAAGTCAGACTGAAGTCCGGAAATTACCAACGAGTTAAACACCAAACGGAAGGTTTTGGTGCAGGCACATACTCCTGTAGAGATGAAGACGGAAACCTGGTGACAGATACAGACAGTGTGTTGAGGATCTAGAATGAGCATTTTGAAACGCTTCTGATATCAAAAAGTGGCGGTGAAGAAGATACCCCAGAACCAATAAGAGATGATGGTATAGGGTGTATACCACCTAGCCAAGATGTGATCATAATAGCAATTAATCGCCTGAAGAACAATAAAGCAGTATGAGACGATGGGTTACCAGCCGAGCTGTTCAAGACTGGCGGTCAGATGTTGGTCAGGAGCATGCACTAGCTGATTAGTAAATTTTGGCTAGAGGAATGCATGCCCAATGATTGTAACCTCAGCATCCTGTGTTCCGTGCACAAAAAAGGAGACAAGACGATATGTGTCAACTATAGAGGAATTAGCCTTCTTCCCATTGCATATAAAGAGCTATCCAGTGTGCTGTGAGAACTATTGAAGCCAATGGTCAATGACATTATTGGACCATACCAATGCGGCCACCATTGACCAGATTTTTACTCTGCGCCAAATCCTGGAAAGGACCCACGAAAAAGCCGCATTCGACAGCCCTATACGTTCAGAGGTGTATAAAGCCATGTCTGCGTTTCACACTCCTGCAAATTAATACGGCTATGCAGGATAACATTAAGTGACACAAGGTCAGCAGGTAAAAATCGGAAAGGACCTATCGGAGCCCTTCAATACCGAACGAGGATTCAGACAAGGTGACAGTTTGTCGTGTGATCTTTTTAACATTCTGCTGGAAAAGGTCATACGAGACGCAAAAGTGAACAGAAATGGCACTCTGTATACCAAACAACACATGTTACTCGCCTACTCCGATGACATCGACATAATGTGTACAACACTGAGAGCGGTAACAGTCACCTTTGAAAAAATCGAGAAGGAGTCCGGAGGGTCTGGCAGTAAACGGCGAGAAGAAGCTGATGGTATCAACGCGCAAGACGTTCAGTAGACTCGGACCAACTGTGGAACTTTAGAACTACAGCTTCGAGGTAGTCCAAGATATTATATACCTTGGTACCGCCATACACAAAACGAATGACATCAGGTTTGAAATTCGGAGAAGAA
>NW_026883261.1:0-46772 GCF_032173495.1 Musca vetustissima | reverse complement strand
ATGATGACGGTCCATCAGCACCATAATCACCCTCGATTGATGGCCGTGGTTCTGTCAATGATGTAGTAGATTGCTTGGTTGATGGATCGACTTGTGCTGTGAGGGGTTCACCAACAAGAAAATGACCAGGTGTCAATGCTGTTAGATCATTCGGATCATTTGATATAGGAGTTAGTGGTCTCGAATTCAGTATCGCCTCAATTTCGATGACTACGGTCTCCAACTCTTCGTGAGTCAATGATGCGCTAGCGGTGGTCCGCAGTAGCAATTGTTTAGCTGACTTCACTGCGGCTTCCCAGAGACCGCCGAAATGCGGAGCTCTTGGGGGAATAAATTGGAAATCTATACCCTCCTTTGAGCATGTCTCCTTTATTAACGTTTTGCTATTCTCCCCAAACACCGCATGATTAAGTTCGTCGAGCTGGTTCTTAGCTCCCACAAAATTAGTCGCATTGTCTGAATAAAGAGTTTGACATTTCCCACGACGAGCAATAAATCTTTTCAACGCACCGATAAATGCTTCTGTTGTCAAATCTGTCACTATTTCCAAATGAACCGCCTTTGTAGCAAAACAGCAAAATACGGCAACATAGACCTTGTGTGGTCGTTTGCCTCTAATTTTGTAATGAACCCATAATGGTCCACAATAGTCGACGCCGGATACTATAAATGGCCTTGCTGGAGTGACTCTGCTAGATGGGAGATTTCCCATGATTTGATTATATAACATTGGTTTCGCACGGGTACACCTCACACAGTTTTGTACAATATTCCGTGCCATCGTCTTCCCTTTTATGATCCAAAACCTCTGTCTCGATGATGCCAGTAGTAATTGTGATCCACAATGCTTGTTTTTCCTATGAATCAGATCCAAGATCAGCTTAACAATAGGATCGTTGTATGGTAGCAACATTGGGTGCTTAGCGTCATATGCTAAGGTTGATTGTTCCAACCTTCCACCAACCCTTAATATCCCCTTGTCGTCCAAAAAAGGAGTTAAACTGTGTATTGAACTGGATTTGTCCAATGCACCATGTTTCTTCAACTGCTGCACTTCTTTCGCGAAATCTGATATCTGAATCGTTTTTACTATCAGTTGCATAGCTTGATCTAATTCTGCCGGGGTCAACACTTCTGTCGAACCTCCATACCTTTGTCGCTTCACCCTCTCGGTAAACCGCAAAACATAACCCACAACTCGCTGTAATCGGCTGAATGAATTTTTGTGGTTAATCCCATAGATTATATCCTGCAACCCACTGCGTGAAGCTACTGCTGATACTGTAGACTTGACCTTAAACTCAAGATCTGTTTGATTTGATCCATTTTTGAAGAAAGGTTTTGGCCAAAGGGACTCATTTCCGTGTAAGAAGGTGGGCCCATAGAACCACATCATACATCCTGACAGTCGATCTGCCTTCATACCTCTGGATATAAAGTCTGCCGGATTATCTTTTGTCCCAACATGCCGCCATTGAGTGCTTAGTGTTCTGTCTTGAATGTATTTCACCTTGTTGGCAACAAACGTTTTCAGTGTTGATGGTTCCGAGTTGATCCAGTATAAGGTAATCTCTGAGTCTGACCAATAAATAGTCTTTACGTCTTCATAACCAAGTTCTGCCTTGACCTTCGTAGTCAGTTTTGCTCCTAATTCAGCTGCACACAGTTCTAGCCTTGGCAATGTGACCTCCTTAATTGGTGCTATTTTCGACTTTGAACAAAGAAGCCGTACTATCTGCCTTCCGTCTTGCAACATAGCCCTGAGATATATCACCGCTCCATATGCCTTCCCTGAAGCATCCACAAACGTATGAAGTTCAACCTTCGTCGGCTTCTCTCCGTCGAACATATGTCTGGGTAATTTGAAATCGTTCAAAAGTTTACGATTATCACGGAACGATAACCAATATGCTGCCATCTCCGGTGGCAGCTCATCATCCCAAGCAATCTTATTCTTCCATAATTGTTGGATAAAAATCTTTGCTGCTGAGACTACAGGACCTGCAATTCCTAATGGGTCAAACAATCTTGCTAGATCGGAGGTGACCATTCGCTTGGTAACAACTTCACATTCATCCACACCACTCTTTAAACAGAACCTGTCTACCTGAGGAATCCATGTCAATCCTAGAACCTTGGTTGATGAATTATCGAAGTTGAGGTCCACTTCTCTATCTTCCGGTGGAACTCCATGAAGGAGTTGCAAGTGGTTAGCACACCATTTTCGCAGTCTAAATCCTGCTTGCAACAATAAGTTATTTAGTTGCTTCTGCATCTCGATTGCCGTTGATAGACTGTCGGAACCGCACATGCCGTCGTCAACGTAGAAGTTCTTTTGAAGTACTTGTGCACCCAATGGATATTTGTGTAGGTTCATATCTGCTAGTTTTTTCAGACACCTTGTAGCCAGATAAGGGGCGCATGTTGTACCATATGTTAATGTATTTAACATGTAATGCTCAAGTTCCCTGTCCGGGGAATTTCTCCACACAATCAGTTGATATTTGCGGTCCCTCCTGTCGACCAGTACTTGTCTGTACATCTTCTCAATATCTGTTGTAAACACAAATCGTGGAAGTCTGAATCGCAACAACATTCCAAACAAATCGCCTTGAACCTTTGGGCCTGAATGCAACACGTTATTCAGTGACCATCCAGATGAGGACTTGCAGGATGCATCGAACACGACTCTCAGTTTAGTTGTGCTACTATCTGGGCGAAGGACACAATGATGTGGGATATAGTAGTGGCTGCCGCGCACCTCTCTCGATTGTATTTTTGTCATATGTCCCAGCTCTTCATACTCCTTCATAAATTTGACGTATTGCTCTCGAAGACTCGCATCCTTCGATAAGCGCCGCTCCAATGAGAAGAATCTGGACGTTGCAATATTGAGGGACTCGGATAGTTTATCTGCATCATCTGCAAATGGCAATCGTACAACAAAACGACCATCTTCATTGACTATTGTATTTTGGTGGAAGTGATTCTCACACCTTTCATCTGCTAGAGTCATTTTCTGGTCTTCGCCTACATCATCTTGTTCCCAAAACCTTTTTAATAATTCTTCCAATGCCCGATCATCTTCTCCGAATACTGCACACGTGGTTGTTTCTGATTTTGCATTGACCTTTCCACTAGCAATCCAGCCCAGTTTCGAGTTTTTCAATATCGGTAGCTCTTTGGACATACGAATCTCTTGTGACAAAATCAGATTGAAGTAAAATTCTGCGCCAAGCAGTACGTCTATCTTGCTTGTATTGTAAAAGTATGGATCTGCTAATTTTATATTTTCCGGTATAGGCCATGATGACACGTCGATGTCTGTGCTTGGTTGTGGTGGAACTATGTTTGGTAACACAAACGCTTCCAGCCGCGTCCGAAAACTGCTTGTTAGCGACTGAAGCTCTACGTTCACCCTTTGATTAGAATTTTTTGCTCTTCCTCCAACACCTTCGATGCAGAGAGACGCTTCTATGGACTCAATGCCCAACCTCTGCACTAATCGCTCTGCTACGATGTTAATCTGTGAGCCGGAATCCAAAATAGCTTTGAACTCGCAAGACCTTCCGTTATTAGCCTTGATGGAAACCCTCGCGGTTGCTAGAAGGACATAGGACTGGCTCCTGTTTGCCGACGCCACTGTCTGTGGCTGTTGAGGTGACAGCACTGATGTACTGCCCCCTGTTGCATCTTTCGTGGTGAAATGTAACAGGGTATTTCTTTTTGTTGGTGGTGTTTGATTTGAAACCTTCGGTGATGGTTGAGACTTTTTTGGCAAATGTAGCAATGTATTGTGCTTATTACTACATATTTTGCAGTTGCCAGAAAAACAAGTTTTTGCTACATGGTCCGATTTGAAACAATTTACACACAATTTTTGTTGCTGTATCCATTTCGATTCGTCAGTGATTGCATGAATCGTATGTACAGCGCGTGATCCAATTTCTTTGTGATCAATTGAATCAATAGAGCATCCCAAGACGTAGTGTCGATTTGAAGATTGTTGAGGGCTAGCATGCATTCCTTTGTAGTGTCATGCAGAGCCTTGATGGAAGCCGTTGATGAGGTTCCATTTGGTTGACTCAGAATCCGTTCTACCAGAGTGGAAACGAGAACCCGTTTATTGTTATAACGTTCTTGCAGCAACATCCATGCCGTTTTGTAATTATCCTCTGTCAAGGATAGATGGCTGATTAGTTTGCTAGCCTCGCCAGATAAATTGGTTTTGAGATACCACATTTTTTGAACACTTGGAAGAGACTGTTTGTCTACCATCTCCAAGAAAAGTTCATAGAACTGACGCCACTTCAAACAATCCCCATTGAATTGAGGAATTGTTACCTTTGGTAGTGGGAGTGAACTGTGTGCTATAATGTCACTCCCCAGTTGAGGTGCAATGGTCACGGTTTCGCTGCATTTGTCTTTCAAGACTGCTAGTTTTATTAAGTTGTCTTGTACCGAATCTTCCAGCAGATCGTAGTTTTCTTGACTCAATCCAATTTTCGATGGATCTTCAATCTGCTGCAATATTTCATCGTAGAGCTCCGTTATTTGATTCCATAGCTTCTTTATAGTATCTTCTTTGATGCTATAAAATTGCTTCGGCTGTTCTGCTTCGATTGTGCCCAAGCCTTGTAAGTGACGACTAAGGGCAATCATTCGAGCATTTATCATTCTGGCAAGTCCATCAACACGGGTAGGTATTTTGTCTCCTGCGACAACTTCAGTCGATTTCTCTCTCAAGGTGGGAACTGGCTTACTTTTGGCAGACATCAGTTTCTTCATTTCCGCGTCTATATATTCCATTGTTGAGCTGAACTTTTCTCCAATCGTTCTATATAGATTCCGAGCAATATACGGATCATCCTCCGACAATGATGGATCATCGCGAATTCTGTTTTCTGCCTTCTCGAAACTCTGCCATAACAGCCTTAGTTCATCAAGTTTGCCCTTGTAGAACTCTTCCGTTCTTCTTTCAAGAGGGGCCTTCTTTATAGTAGAGACGAATTTTTCGAAATTACTGGCTCTTTCTTCCTGCTGAGAAATAAGCTCTTGGACGTTTGCCATTGTTGTTTGTTGATGTATTAGTGCGTAGCAGCAGTTGTTGTATGATGATTAGTTGCAGGCAATTTTCTCCTGTTGTTTTATGATGATAAGTTACAGGCAATTTCCTCCTGTTGTTGTATGATGATAAGTTACAGGCAATTTCCTCCTGTTGTTGTTCCAAAGCTCAAAAAAGGGGGTTCCTGAAATTTTTGTTGTTTGTCGAGGTCACCAAAACTTCCTGTTGGAATCACGTCGGGGTCACCAAAAAATGATTAAATTTGTTATTAATATTGATGTACGAGACACTTAAATCACGTAATCTTTGTAGGTTTACAATTTCTTGTAATCTACAAAGAATCTTTATTTTGTATTGAATATTTATACAATTTTTGAATTACTCTAAAATTAACTAAATATGTATAATCAGCATTATTCTTCAGCCCGTAACCCATGCAGTTGTGAAACCATTCGAGTTGTTTCTTTATTTGGGTTACTGGCCTGCATACACAAAACAATAAATAAGTTTAGGTCAGTTATTTGCTGACAATAATAATGTGATTAAAAACAATAATTAAGTCTAGGTCAGTTATTTGCTGACAATAATAATGTGATTCAATAATAATAATATGACTAAATGATAATAACAATATGATTAAATGAGAATATGATTAAATCAATATGTTCTTTTTGAACACCGCTCTTAGGTACAAAGACGTGCTATCTATGAGTAAAGAAGACAATTCCCGCGTACTTGGAAGTGTGCCCGAGTTGTGGTGTTACTTAAGTCGCCTGATCGGGTAAGGAGTGATCCTCGCTCGTGTCGGGGAATAAGTCTTCTTCCAGTGCTTGGAAAGGTACTGGAGAGGATTATGGTGGCTCGGCTTAAGAATTGCTATAGCGAAGGTACGTCCTTGTATCAGTTCGGTTTTATCAAGGGTAGAGGTACTGTGGACGCGTGGTGGCATGTGCAAGATAGTCTGAGCGGGTCAAACTCCAAATATGTCCTAGGCATATTTGTGGATTTTAAAGGCGCATTTGACTTCCTTTTATGGGATAGCGTGCTCACAAGGTTGTCAGAAGTCGGGTGTATGGAGATTGCTCTTTGGCCAAGTTATTTCCGGGATAGGAAGGCTTGTGTCTTGGGAACCAGTGCTTCGGTCTGGAGGGATGTGCAGCGTGGTTGCCCACAGGGTTCCATTTGTGGTCCATGTATATGATGGATCCTCTGTTGCGGTCTCCTTCAAGGTCTGTGCATATGCGGATGACTTCCTCATCATGATTGAAGGGGATAGTCGCCTTAAACTGGAAAATCGTGGTGAGCCAGCTATGCAGATTGTTCAGGCTTGGAGTGACCGAGTTGGAGTGGAGGCGGCTACTGAGAAGACGGTGCTGATGCTGTTGAGAGGCAGGTTGGCACGCAGTCGTCCTCCCTGCATTCGAGCTGATGAACGCGATATACGGTATTCGTACACTGTCAAATATCTTGGGAAAACGGTGTTAGAGCGTTTGAATTTTCTACAACACTTCGATCGGTTGAAGGAGAAGCTGACAACGGTCGTTGGGACCATCAGGCGTGTTTTTCGGACTGATTGGGGCTTGAGTAGGCGTTCTGTGCGTATCATATATGGTGGACTTTTTGTTGCCTGCGCAACTTATGGTGCACCTATATGGTACAGAACTGCCTCGTCTGTGTTTGGGCAGAAGAAGCTCCTTTCGTGTCAGCGGGTCGTCATGTTAGCATGCCTGCCAGTGTGCTGCTTGGCGCGGCGCCGCTTGGTCTTGGGCTATCTTGTATAAGCTTAAGCGTGGCTTGCAGTTGGATGAGGATGATTGGCTCAGGCCTTCTGACTTGGTGGATGGGGAGAGTAGGCGGTACAACACTATCCTTCGGGACTGTGTTGTTTTGTTAGGTGGAGGGACAGTGACTAAGGGAGGGTGACGTACGAATTTACTCGTGACGCAACGTTCGTAGTGGACCGGCAAGACTTTCGCTTCGGCTTAAGTACTGGTTTCTTACTGACGGGGCATAGTTCCCTCAATGCGTTTCTGCATAAAAGAGGCCTGTCCCAGACGGATTTATGTGGGTGCAAGATGACTGAGGACTGGAGGCATATACTGACGGAATGCCGTTACTATGATGACATTAGAGATTTAGCAAGTATGGGTATATCGAATGGTGGGGCGGGTGGGATTTCAGTAGGGCTCTTGAAGACGATCGGACATTTAGTTGTTTAAGTAGTTTTGTTCGTGATGCATTTAGGAGAAGGACAGCACTTAGTGGAGTTGGTTCTCGTGCGTAGCCCCCTTGCTGGTGGGCTCAGTCGGTTGCACCGGGTGGCGGTGGGTGCTGGTTTTGGTGCGGTCTACTTCATGAGCTTCACTAGTCTTGTGGATGTAGTGTAGGCTTTCTGTCAGTTTGTGAGGACAGCATGTTAATTGTTTGTATTGTGTATATTTGTTCGACGTCGCCACAGCCTGGGGCAAGGTTTGTGGATTGCGGTTTTTGATGCTGCCGTATATTTTTGTTTTGGGATATCAGCCCGCACTTGTGTTGAACTGGGAGAGGCTTCGGTCTCGATCCTGAGCGGAGGTTTTCCGTACCGCGGGTGCCAGATTCCCCTGGATCTGTCGATCCAGCCTGACAGTTGGAGTGGACCCCTGGGGAGCTTCGCGGGGGTTGTTGTTTCGCCCCTCACCAAGGGGGAGAGTGTGCCTTCTGCATGCTCTCCGATTGGTACAGCACTTCGGTGCTGGTGGGCGCATATCCGTCTGTGGCTCAGCCACTGTGAGGTAGGCCAATAGGCAGGTACTCACACTAAACGCTTCGAGGAATATTTTGGTAAACAATTTTATCCCTCAACCGACTCATTGAAGGGGTCTTTTCGGTCCCCGTTTCCCGAAGTGATTTAAAACTCATTTAAAATGGGGTTAAAACTGCTCAGAATATTCTGTATATAAGTCTCAGAATAGACTAAAACTCAAAAAACAGCCTAAACGTCAAAAATCTTTAAAAAAATTATTTTAGGGTTAAAATCGTACTTATTACTAGTTTGTACATGATGTAGTTTTAGAAGGATGGTATAAGGAACAAAAATATTCTCCATCAATTTTTAGCATAAGTCACTGAACAAGAGAAATTTGTATATATAATGAATAAACCGAATATATGGAAACTTAATTTTAGGTATACAATGTCAAAGAATAAAATATTCTACGTCAAATTCCACTGCTAGTCCCAAAACAAACTATATATATACAATAGTTTTTAAGAAATTTACAGTAATAAATAAAATAAAATTTTTAATAATACTGCGTGTTATGATTATTTCACCAAAGACAAAATAATTCTACATGTAATTTCAATATTAGTTGTAAAACAAAAGATTATTGTATACACTGTAACTATGAGTAAAAAAATCAAAAAATGTATTTTTGTTGACATATAGACATTAATTTTCTCAAAGTGTTGTCAATTTAGCACTTTTAGTGCTAGATTAAACACTTTTTATACTCGTTTAGTACCGAAAAACGTGATCTAGCACTTCTTTAGCATTTTTTTATTTTTCAGGATTTTTTTATAATTTTTGGTTTTATTCCAAAAAAATGGCACTTTTCGATTTCATATTGACGCATTAAACATTTTCTATGTTTTCCTAACTTAATTATACTTAATTATACTATAATCCATAATTATTTAGCACTTTTTTCTGGCACTTTTTTAAAATAGTTAGCACTTTCTAGCATTTTTTTCAACAAAATCTAGCATTTTTTCTAAACAAAGTGGCGGTGTTTGCCTAAAAAGTTGTTATTTACAAAATTTAGTACATTTCCAGGGTCCAAGCTCATTTTGAGTGAGAGTTTGTTAATTTCGTATTCATTTCATACATAAGTCCTGCAATATTTATATGTCGTAAACCAACGTGTTTGATTCGTCAACATAATAGTATGGGTTAAATTGTTCATGTCTTTTACGAAAGCATGTAACATTAACACCTGATCTAAGAAGATTATTTATTCTCAAGTCCGCAGTTAATAATTCCGCCTTCCTTTTACCAAGGCTAGTAGCTAGGTATCCCCGCCTGATGAGCAGCAACGTCTATTTAAAAATATGTTCGGTAAATATCTTTCACTTTACTGTTAAAAAATGATATTCGGTATCCCTTAATAGCAAATCTTCGCATATATAGCAAAAAAATCAATTTTCTTCCAAAAGTTAGACATTTTTCAAAACTTTCTCTTTAATTTTAGGAACGTACAAAGTTTATTGAATAAAATCGTTGAACACCTGATTGTTCCCATTTCTACTTTTTGTTATGACAGCATTCCTTTATTACTTCGTTTCTGCTGTCTTTCGCAGTGATAAAGTCGTTTTTATCATTATTAACTAAGTGTCTAAAAATATACCAGCAATAACACTAAACTAATTTTTTGCTGTATATACTCAAATTAGAGATTATTTTTTGCTAATACAGTGTATACCAAAATCTTTTGTTTTCTAACTAATATTGAAATTTCATGTAGAATTATTTTGTCTTTGGTGAAATAATCATAACTCGCAGTATTATTGAAGATTTTGACATTTTTCTGCAAGGTGTGTTATTAAATCTTACTGATGTCAGCAAAATTGTTGTTAATATAGATAATTTATACGGCAAATTTCTTAAAAACTAGGGAATATAAATATAAAGTTTGTTTTGGGACTTGCAGTGGAATTGGACTTAGAATACTTTATTATTTGACCTAAAATTAGGTTTCATGTTACTTTAATGCGCTTATTCGAAAAATGTATTTGAGAAAAATTCAAGAACATATTTCATTTTTTGTTCAAAATTCGGTATATACAATATTTTGACGTTTAGGCTGATTTTTGAGTTTTGGTCTATAATGGGTAAACATTATGGCGAACATTTCTGTGTAATATTCTGGTCAGCTTTAACCCCGTTTTGAATGAGTTTTCAATCACTTCAGGAAAGGGGACCGAAAATACCAACGAGTCGGTTGAGGGTTAAAGTTGTATACCAAAATATTCCTTGATATTTTATCAGTAATATTACTATATACCTAAAATGCAAAGATTTCTTGCGTGTCCGAAATAAATACTTAAATTTATTTTAAAGAAAAAGTAGTCGGACGGCATTTTCACTGCCAACCGAATGTTGCAGCCAACCACAAAAAAAAAAATGAAGCGGAACCAGTTTGTTGTGCAGACAACTTCGCAAAAAAGTGATGCCAATCACAGGGTGGTATTTGTACGTCAAACCATTAGGTTTGACGGATGGCAAAATGCAACTCGGCGAATGACTAAAGAGCACTAAACAAAATGAAAATAAACGCCACACAAAAAAAAAAAAAAAACAGGAAAAGAGGGAAAACCGGTATAAGGGAAAATTCCTTCTAACCAAGGTTTCAATCTTCTTGGTTAGCGTAGTGCAAAGTTCAAAATTTAATTGACTGTGACAGGGTGCACAATGTACCAACGAAAAATAATTTAAATAAAACAGCGTGTTTAGAAGCAGACGTGGACGTCTTTTATATTTATATTTATTTTTATGTTTTTGGTGTTCGTAAAAATTGTAAGTAAAAGTATTTTGTTGAGTGTATATGTAATTTAGTAATAATTATGTTTTGTGTCCATTTATATGAAGATTACATCAAATACAAAATCTGGCCTCCTCAGCAGCAAACATTGGAGGAGGTCAGCCTGTTTTTAAATTCCAATTGGAAAAAAAAGCTTGCCACCGAGCCGGAAAAATACGCTCCAAGATAGCTGCAAATTCAACAGCAACAGCCTTGTCTGCAAAGAAAAAGAAGATATTAAAGTTAAAATAAAAGGACTTAACAAGGTAAAAGTTGACATTTAATTACCTATTTGTCCGTTGGTGTGCACCTAATCTGCACCTGAAACCAAAAGAAAAGAAAATACAAAATAATGAATTAATATTTAAAAATTTTAATTGAAAAGAAATAAGAGAACATTTAAAGAAAAGATATAACAAATAAATAGTAGGTTAATTTAGGTTAAGATTGTTGTCCTAAGTGTTAAGTTAAGAAATGTGTAAGGGAAATTAACAGCAAGCTTTTTATATGAAAATTTTAGGGTTACCTTTCTGTAATTGGTAGGAACCTTTTAGTATTGAAAGTCTTCCAAGTGAAGCAAGCAAAGACCCTCTAACAGAGCTCTTTTAGGAAGGTATTAGTTTTGTTAAAGTGTAGCCTGAAATTGGCAAAAGTCCTATCTACGTAAAGAAAGGGTAATCTATTTTTTTTGTGTTTTATTGATGATAATTTAAAAGTCTACTTTGGCGTTAATTTTTCAATTTAAATAATGTTAGATTTAATTTTGATCAATGTTTTAATAAATTTGTTCCGTGTTTAAATTTAATATAAACCATGTTCTGAATTGTCTAGAAAGAGGAGAGTTAGGATGTAAGTTGTGAGGTAAGTGTGCGTGGGTACGAGGCTCTTTAAAACATGTATAAAAATTCGGATCAAAGAGTCAAGGCTGGGTTATGTGTGGGTACGATTTCCACCAAGTACCCTTGTCACCGGTGTATGTAGTGTTTGTTATGTTGTTTTGTTTTTTTGTTTTGATATGTCAAAATTCCAATTAATTGTTCGCCTCCTTGGACTGGTGGTTACAGGGTTGGAACCGACCTGAGGACAATATGTCAGGGTGGCTAGTTGGTCCGATTTAACCACAGTGCCGCATAAGGCGGAGCGTAACAGATTTCAAGAAATCATAATTCAAAAATTACACTGTGCTACAAAATAACAAAAATTTTTTTTCAGGGGTTCTAATGTAACAATTCTGTTTATTTGGAGTCTCTGGACCACGAAAATACCTTTGGTTTTTCTGGGTCACTTCGAAAATTTATTTTATAACGGTAAATATAGAGAAAAACGTGGTTTCATGGATTTTCAATTTAAAACTCGAATAACTTATTTACTTTTTAACAGATTTATATTATTCTTTTTTTCTTTCGAAGAGTACAAGATATATACTTGGTAAATCGGTTGAGGATTGGCTGAGTTACAGCGGTTGAAATGTGAAAAAATACGTATAAAATGACAAAATTTACTTTTCTTCGGGCTGTACGATGAAATTATGGCATCAAGCCATATAAGTTTTATTGTATTACGGGGAAGAAAATTAAATTAGCTTTCGAAGATGATAAAAATCAGAAAAATCGGTTAAAAAATGGATGACTTATACACATTTTTGTATTGATTCTATGCATATTCTCTAAAGGAATTATGGGTCTGTATCTTTTCCTGTTATAAACCGTTATGTTTGCAACAGGCAAAAGGAAACGAGATAGACCCATAGTTCCTTTAGAGAATATGCGCTGTAACTCAGCCAATCCTCAACCGATTTACCAAGTATATATCTTGTTTGAAAGGAAAAATTGTACTCTTCGAAAGAAAAAAAAGAATAATATAAATCTGTTAAAAAGTAAATAAGTTATTCGAGTTTTAAATTGAAAATCCATGATACCAGGTTTTTCTCTATATTTACCGTTATAAAATAAATTTTCGAAGTGACCCAGAAAAACCAAAGGTATTTTCGTGGTCCAGGGACTCCAACTAAACATATTTGGTACATTAGAACCATTGAAAAATTTTCGTGTCGCACAGTGTTATTAAAATTCTTGTAAAGTGGGAATTAATAATATTTTAATTAAATTATTATAGCAAAACTTTAAGCAGTTATTCTCATTTCAATGTTTTTTTGAAGACCCTTTGTGGAAAGCTTACTGATTTCTTGTTTTAATGGTCTCCATTTTGATTTTACAACTGATCATTTGACTTCAAGAAATAGATTTTTATCGGCTTTTTAAGGATGCTAAAATTGAGGTAGATTCCATCAAACTGAACTTAAACTGAACACTTGAAGTGTTCTTTAGGGTGGGTCAATAATAAGGTTATACGATATGGCCAGATTATTTCACCAAGCTGTTAAAATGCTTTCAATTTTGACTTAATCGTGTGAAAACGTAAACAAAAAAATTACAGCTTGTGGGATTTTAATCCAAGATTACCGAAACCGATTGCTTCATACACGTCCTGTTTATTGGGCCATGGTTCAGAAGTCTAATATTTACAGAGTTGTATTGCAATGTAGTAATTTACATACGCAATTTATATGATGTGGATTTACGAAATGCTGAAAATAAATTAAGGTAATTTACACAGGCTTTGATATCATTTCAAATGACTGTCCGCTCGTACTTGTTTACATATACACATACACACTCACATTTGTTTACAAAAAAATTAATTTTAAAATAAAAATAAGATTTTAACATAAAGACACAAAATCATTTCAGTCGTTCCATAAAATGAAAAGTAGAGAAATCTGATGGCATATAATAATATGAATTCAATTACATAATAAAGAATGCATAACGGCGATAATATTTATTTTTCAGAAAATTTATTACAAGTATAAACAGTTATGACTATACCAAGAAATTTGATATTTAAATTTAATATTTTTCAAAAGGTGTAGTTAGTCAATATACACCAAGCGACTCGTTTAATGAGAATAGTAGCAATTTTCCTTACTTTATGGCACAAAAACAGGATTGTATGGCATAGTATGGAGTCTTAATGCGTTGTTTAAAACATATGTTTGTCTTTTGTCTGCAGGCAGGTCAAGTCCGAAGATGGATATATCGGTTCACGTTTAGGCATAGCTCCCATATTCGGTATTTTTTAAACCGAATTCGATGAAATTTGGTACATTGGGTTCTTATTGGATACTAATTGCCTCCACAAAAAATTATAAATATAGGTCCAATTTTTCTGGTAGCCCCAATATAACAGTACCTCCTAATTTTTAGTATATAGGGGATTTTGATTGCATTTTACCACCGAAATGGTTGTATTTTAATATTTTACGTTATTAATAGCTACCAAATACAGTATTTTTCGGTTAATTGCACATCAAAATTTGCACAAATTTTTGTTCAATTAACCGAGGAACCAATTATCCGAACCCGCTTACTATGAAATGAAATATTTTTGACCCATCATGTGGTTCAATTAAGCGTGGAAACCAATTAACCGTAGGGTCAATTAACCGAAAAATACTGTATCTCCACAAAAATTGTCGGTACAGTATTTTTCGGTTAATTGCACATCAACATTTGCACAAATATTTGTTCAATTAACCAAGGAACCAATTATCCGAATCCGCTTAATTGAATAGTTTGTTCAATTACAGTAATCACGTATAATTGGAACTACTAATGATTTAAAAAAAATCCAATGTCAAATACAAATTACGCTTTCTCGCAGTTTTCCTTAGCCGTAAACATATGGTTTGAATTAGTAGAGATGCCACCTAGTCTTTTTCACAAATTATGTCAAATATGTATGTAAAAAATGACAGATTATTTTTCAATTATTATTATGCAATTAACCGGTGAAAAGTAAAAGGAAATTTATATTTGATGACATGAATTTTGAACCAATTAAGCGGGAAAATCAATTAACAGGGTTTAATTATCCGAGAAAATGTACATGTGTTTTCCTATGAAATATTTTTGCCCCATCATGTGGTTCAATTAAGCGTGGAAACCAATTAACCGAAAAATACTGTATTTTGGGGTTCTTGATCGCGTTTTTCATCCAAATTCGCTGTAATTTGGTATATCGTATATGGTAACAAATCTCCTTACCAAGTAGTAGTAGAATACTGTATAATTTGTTTTACTATTAGGGTTTGAGAATTCCCGACTTTTTTCCATTCCCGGGAAATCGGGAATTCAAAATTTTCATTCCTGGGTACCCGGGAATTCCCGGGACTTTTCACTTTGTAAGTAAAGTAAAATTTGGCAAAACATTGTATTAAGAACTCTTTGTACACATTAACAAAGATATGAAGAATTTTTAATTTGTGCATTCGACAGTTTGCTGTAATATAAAGCTTATTTCTTTAAAAAATACTGTGACAAGGTTTTGATCTTATAGGGGTTGATTTTCAACCATTTTAATTTAATTTCAAAATTGTATTCCTTTGGAGTATCTTCATCACTACTAGATGGTCAGATTCCACTTAATTGAAAACCAAAATGAGCATCTTTCACTTATACACACATTAAAACCGGTATAAAAGGGTATAAAAGGGAAATTTCCTTCTAACCAAGGTTTCAATCTTCTTGGTTAGCGTAGTGCAAAGTTCAAAATTTAATTGACTGTGACAGGGTGCACAATGTACCAACGAAAAATAATTTAAATAAAACAGCGTGTTTAGAAGCAGACGTGGACGTCTTTTATATTTATATTTATTTTTATGTTTTTGGTGTTCGTAAAAATTGTAAGTAAAAGTATTTTGTTGAGTGTATATGTAATTTAGTAATAATTATGTTTTGTGTCCATTTATATGAAGATTACATCAAATACAAAATCTGGCCTCCTCAGCAGCAAACATTGGAGGAGGTCAGCCTGTTTTTAAATTCCAATTGGAAAAAAAGCTTGCCACCGAGCCGGAAAAATACGCTCCAAGATAGCTGCAAATTCAACAGCAACAGCCTTGTCTGCAAAGAAAAAGAAGATATTAAAGTTAAAATAAAAGGACTTAACAAGGTAAAAGTTGACATTTAATTACCTATTTGTCCGTTGGTGTGCACCTAATCTGCACCTGAAACCAAAAGAAAAGAAAATACAAAATAATGAATTAATATTTAAAAATTTTAATTGAAAAGAAATAAGAGAACATTTAAAGAAAAGATATAACAAATAAATAGTAGGTTAATTTAGGTTAAGATTGTTGTCCTAAGTGTTAAGTTAAGAAATGTGTAAGGGAAATTAACAGCAAGCTTTTTATATGAAAATTTTAGGGTTACCTTTCTGTAATTGGTAGGAACCTTTTAGTATTGAAAGTCTTCCAAGTGAAGCAAGCAAAGACCCTCTAACAGAGCTCTTTTAGGAAGGTATTAGTTTTGTTAAAGTGTAGCCTGAAATTGGCAAAAGTCCTATCTACGTAAAGAAAGGGTAATCTATTTTTTTTGTGTTTTATTGATGATAATTTAAAAGTCTACTTTGGCGTTAATTTTTCAATTTAAATAATGTTAGATTTAATTTTGATCAATGTTTTAATAAATTTGTTCCGTGTTTAAATTTAATATAAACCATGTTCTGAATTGTCTAGAAAGAGGAGAGTTAGGATGTAAGTTGTGAGGTAAGTGTGCGTGGGTACGAGGCTCTTTAAAACATGTATAAAAATTCGGATCAAAGAGTCAAGGCTGGGTTATGTGTGGGTACGATTTCCACCAAGTACCCTTGTCACCGGTGTATGTAGTGTTTGTTATGTTGTTTTGTTTTTTTTGTTTTGATATGTCAAAATTCCAATTAATTGTTCGCCTCCTTGGACTGGTGGTTACAGGGTTGGAACCGACCTGAGGACAATATGTCAGGGTGGCTAGTTGGTCCGATTTAACCACAGTGCCGCATAAGGCGGAGCGTAACAGATTTCAAGAAATCATAATTCAAAAATTACACTGTGCTACAAAATAACAAAAATTTTTTTTCAGGGGTTCTAATGTAACAATTCTGTTTATTTGGAGTCTCTGGACCACGAAAATACCTTTGGTTTTTCTGGGTCACTTCGAAAATTTATTTTATAACGGTAAATATAGAGAAAAACGTGGTTTCATGGATTTTCAATTTAAAACTCGAATAACTTATTTACTTTTTAACAGATTTATATTATTCTTTTTTTCTTTCGAAGAGTACAAGATATATACTTGGTAAATCGGTTGAGGATTGGCTGAGTTACAGCGGTTGAAATGTGAAAAAATACGTATAAAATGACAAAATTTACTTTTCTTCGGGCTGTACGATGAAATTATGGCATCAAGCCATATAAGTTTTATTGTATTACGGGGAAGAAAATTAAATTAGCTTTCGAAGATGATAAAAATCAGAAAAATCGGTTAAAAAATGGATGACTTATACACATTTTTGTATTGATTCTATGCATATTCTCTAAAGGAAATATGGGTCTGTATCTTTTCCTGTTATAAACCGTTATGTTTGCAACAGGCAAAAGGAAACGAGATAGACCCATAGTTCCTTTAGAGAATATGCGCTGTAACTCAGCCAATCCTCAACCGATTTACCAAGTATATATCTTGTTTGAAAGGAAAAATTGTACTCTTCGAAAGAAAAAAAAGAATAATATAAATCTGTTAAAAAGTAAATAAGTTATTCGAGTTTTAAATTGAAAATCCATGATACCAGGTTTTTCTCTATATTTACCGTTATAAAATAAATTTTCGAAGTGACCCAGAAAAACCAAAGGTATTTTCGTGGTCCAGGGACTCCAACTAAACATATTTGGTACATTAGAACCATTGAAAAATTTTCGTGTCGCACAGTGTTATTAAAATTCTTGTAAAGTGGGAATTAATAATATTTTAATTAAATTATTATAGCAAAACTTTAAGCAGTTATTCTCATTTCAATGTTTTTTTGAAGACCGTTTGTGGAAAGCTTACTGATTTCTTGTTTTAATGGTCTCCATTTTGATTTTACAACTGATCATTTGACTTCAAGAAATAGATTTTTATCGGCTTTTTAAGGATGCTAAAATTGAGGTAGATTCCATCAAACTGAACTTAAACTGAACACTTGAAGTGTTCTTTAGGGTGGGCCAATAATAAGGTTATACGATATGGCCAGATTATTTCACCAAGCTGTTAAAATGCTTTCAATTTTGACTTAATCGTGTGAAAACGTAAACAAAAAAATTACAGCTTGTGGGATTTTAATCCAAGATTACCGAAACCGATTGCTTCATACACGTCCTGTTTATTGGGCCATGGTTCAGAAGTCTAATATTTACAGAGTTGTATTGCAATGTAGTAATTTACATACGCAATTTATATGATGTGGATTTACGAAATGCTGAAAATAAATTAAGGTAATTTACACAGGCTTTGATATCATTTCAAATGACTGTCCGCTCGTACTTGTTTACATATACACATACACACTCACATTTGTTTACAAAAAAATTAATTTAAAATAAAAATAAGATTTTAACATAAAGACACAAAATCATTTCAGTCGTTCCATAAAATGAAAAGTAGAGAAATCTGATGGCATATAATAATATGAATTCAATTACATAATAAAGAATGCATAACGGCGATAATATTTATTTTTCAGAAAATTTATTACAAGTATAAACAGTTATGACTATACCAAGAAATTTGATATTTAAATTTAATATTTTTCAAAAGGTGTAGTTAGTCAATATACACCAAGCGACTCGTTTAATGAGAATAGTAGCAATTTTCCTTACTTTATGGCACAAAAACAGGATTGTATGGCATAGTATGGAGTCTTAATGCGTTGTTTAAAACATATGTTTGTCTTTTGTCTGCAGGCAGGTCAAGTCCGAAGATGGATATATCGGTTCACGTTTAGGCATAGCTCCCATATTCGGTATTTTTTAAACCGAATTCGATGAAATTTGGTACATTGGGTTCTTATTGGATACTAATTGCCTCCACAAAAAATTATAAATATAGGTCCAATTTTTCTGGTAGCCCCAATATAACAGTACCTCCTAATTTTTAGTATATAGGGGATTTTGATTGCATTTTACCACCGAAATGGTTGTATTTTAATATTTTACGTTATTAAAAGCTACCAAATACAGTATTTTTCGGTTAATTGCACATCAAAATTTGCACAAATTTTTGTTCAATTAACCGAGGAACCAATTATCCGAACCCGCTTACTATGAAATGAAATATTTTTGACCCATCATGTGGTTCAATTAAGCGTGGAAACCAATTAACCGTAGGGTCAATTAACCGAAAAATACTGTATCTCCACAAAAATTGTCGGTACAGTATTTTTCGGTTAATTGCACATCAACATTTGCACAAATATTTGTTCAATTAACCAAGGAACCAATTATCCGAATCCGCTTAATTGAATAGTTTGTTCAATTACAGTAATCACGTATAATTGGAACTACTAATGATTTAAAAAAAATCCAATGTCAAATACAAATTACGCTTTCTCGCAGTTTTCCTTAGCCGTAAACATATGGTTTGAATTAGTAGAGATGCCACCTAGTCTTTTTCACAAATTATGTCAAATATGTATGTAAAAAATGACAGATTATTTTTCAATTATTATTATGCAATTAACCGGTGAAAAGTAAAAGGAAATTTATATTTGATGACATGAATTTTGAACCAATTAAGCGGGAAAATCAATTAACAGGGTTTAATTATCCGAGAAAATGTACATGTGTTTTCCTATGAAATATTTTTGCCCCATCATGTGGTTCAATTAAGCGTGGAAACCAATTAACCGAAAAATACTGTATTTTGGGGTTCTTGATCGCGTTTTTCATCCAAATTCGCTGTAATTTGGTATATCGTATATGGTAACAAATCTCCTTACCAAGTAGTAGTAGAATACTGTATAATTTGTTTTACTATTAGGGTTTGAGAATTCCCGACTTTTTTCCATTCCCGGGAAATCGGGAATTCAAAATTTTCATTCCTGGGTACCCGGGAATTCCCGGGACTTTTCACTTTGTAAGTAAAGTAAAATTTGGCAAAACATTGTATTAAGAACTCTTTGTACACATTAACAAAGATATGAAGAATTTTTAATTTGTGCATTCGACAGTTTGCTGTAATATAAAGCTTATTTCTTTAAAAAATACTGTGACAAGGTTTTGATCTTATAGGGGTTGATTTTCAACCATTTTAATTTAATTTCAAAATTGTATTCCTTTGGAGTATCTTCATCACTACTAGATGGTCAGATTCCACTTAATTGAAAACCAAAATGAGCATCTTTCACTTATACACACATTAAAATCTCTCTTTGTAGTTGTTGACTTATCGATAACAAACAATACGACGCGTCGCGACGGATGGATCAACGGATCCATTCTGTTTATGCCTTAGGCATTGAAATTTTTAATTCCGTTTTAATATTTATTTAAAAATACAATTTGCCGTTTTCCCGGGAAATACTTTTCGAACACATAAGTAAACATTTTCAAAACTACTTCCATACCACCACTTAATTTAGTACCAGTTAATAACAAAAACCCTTTGGTACTTCTTTCTACCTTTCCGTCAGTGATCCTCATTATAAATTTTAGATTTCTAGCTCTCTCCGTTACCCAAATCCAAATGTAATGCATTTTCTATTCTATTTTTTTTTCGTGTACACAAATCGAGTTTTCAAAGTTGTCTCCATAGCTCAATACTACACTTCAACAGTAATCTAAATTCCAAATCTCAGGATTCAACCAAATCAAAATTTTTCCAAATTTAGTACCATTTAGTACTTTTCATACTCATAAGTAAGAATTTCTAAAACTACATCAATCATACACATTATCAGAAATCTTAATTCCACCATAGTCCAAATTGTATTAAAATTTACTACTGTTCGTACAAATTTCCAAATGAACCTCAATCTTGCTTTCATTAAATGTACCTCAATCCTGTCTGTTCATTAAAAAACAAATAATATCAGATTTAATACCATTCTGCACTTTTCGTACCCATATTCCAAACCTATCTCAATATTCCAAACCTGCTTTCAAATAGTAATCGTAAGCCCAAATTTAAGAATTCAGCTCTGTCTGTTCACTAATTGTACCACACAGTACTTTTCCTACACTCAAACAGTAACCTAAGTTGCAACTTTCAGGATTCGAGTTCTAGCAGTTCACCTAATTCCAAATTGTACCAAATTTTGTGCTTTTCGTACCCATAAGTACGAATTTCCAAAACAACCTCAGTCATGCACTGCAATAATAACCTTAAGTCAACATTTTAAGATTCCAGCTCTATCCGTTTACCAACATCCAAGTTGTACCATATTTAGTAGCATTTATTTCTTTTCGTAGACGTAAGTACGAGTTTCTAAAACTTAAATAAATTTCAAGATCCCAGCCCTATCCGTTCACATAGATCCATATTGTACCATATTTTGTACCATGTAGTACTTTTCGTGCTTATGAGTTCGAATTTCCAACACTGTTTCAATCCTGTGCTATTACAGTAATTTTGTTTTCAAATATAAGTTTTCCATCTCTATCCTTTCACTCTAATCAAAATTGTACTAAACTTAGTACCATTTAGTACACACAATTACGCATTTTCAAAACTACCTCCATGTCTCATCCTACTCTCCAACCTTAATTTTAATTCCAAATTTTAGAATTCCCACTCTCACAAAACGAATTGTACAATATTTAGTACAATTTAGTGCTTCTCGTATCCATAGGTACGAAATTTCAATTTTATCTTAATTCTGTAATTTGCATTCCAAATCTAAATAGCACCAAATTTTGTTCCATTTAGTACACATAATGACGAATTTGACAAAACTACCGACATATCTCAAAACTGCACTCCAACTGCAATATTAATTCAAAATTTCAGAATCTCAGCCTAATCCTTTCACACAAAAACAATTTGTAAACTATTCGGTACCATTTAGTACTTTTTGTTTCTATAATTAAAAATTCTCTAAACTATATCAATCCTACACTCCAACAGTAATTTTAATTCCAAAATTATGGAGTCCAGCTCTATCCGTTCGCACATAATCAATTTGTATCAAATATAGTTCCATTTAGTACACATAAGTACTATGCTTCCATATCTCAATTTTATATTCTAACAGCAACCATTATTACAAATTTTAGGGTTCCGTTTAGTACTTTCGTACACATAAATACGAATTTCCAAAGATGTCTCTATAGCTCAATCTTCAACTGTAATCTTAATTCCAAATTTCAGTTTTTCAGCTCTATCCGTTCACCCTAAATCCAAACTGTACTAAATTTAGTACCATTTAGTACTTTTCTTATCAATAAGCACTTCAATACTACACTCCAACAGTAATTTCATTTGCCAATTTCAAGACTCCTGTTCGATCTGTTTACCTAAATCCAACTTGCAATTTAGTACTTTTTGTACACATAACATCGATTTTTTAAAGTTACCACAATCCTGTACTCTAATAGTAATCCTAATTCCTATTTTCTGGATTCCATCTCTATACGCTCAACTAACTGCAAATAATACCAAATTAGGTACCACTTTGTTGTTATACACATTAATATGAATTGCTAAAACCATTTCCATACATCAATACCACTTCTCAAACTGTATTTCATATAAAATTTCAAGATTCAATATATATACAATAGCTGACCCCGGCAAACGTGGTCTTGCCTCAGCAATATTGTTGATGTAATGGTGGATTATACAGATTTTTGTAATACCTTGGTATTTATAATTGATGTTTATTAGCGAGACTCTTGATCGTTACTTCGGGAACTTTGCAGTATAGAATATCGAGTTTCAGTTGGGTTTGCAAACTACTGCGAAAATAATTTGCAGTAAGGGCCTTGAGCGAGGATCCGCTTTGATGAAAAATAACCCTATTATATACTCCACATACTCTTAGGATGTTTGGTACTGAAAATGGTAAACGGTAAACTTTTTAAGGAAGATCCTATATAACGATACTCCAATATTCGATATTTTTCAGCAGACTTGCTTAAAATGTAATATTAGGGATACTTATTGAGCAGAAAATCTCCCTACATAAAATATGAATGAATTATGTCCAAAATTACCAATATTGGTCCACTCTTTGGGCTAGTTCCCATATAACGATACCCACAATATTCGGTATTTTCGGAATTTTGGTCAGGTGTTTCAACCAAACTGGCTGTAATTAAATTTATGATGATCATTGGTATCAAATTATTAATATTGGTCCCTATAAAAATGTCCCGACCTATTTAAGAATTCTACGTATTGGCAGGTATAGGCATATACAGGTATATATTGGTATAGGCATAATTTAATGTCACATGTTCAATACACATAGCTAGTTTTTCTCAGATGTCACCGAATGGACACGAACCCGATTCAGAAGTGTTTTTGTGTTTAATTTTAAGTTCGTCCGACAGATGGCGCGATATATAGCTCCTTTGTGTTTTGCGCTATTAGAGATTGGGTGCTTAATTGGCGTGTACCGACGTTAAGTATTCCGAAACCGACTCATACATATCCTGTTTTCGTAAAAAGCCCGTGGGAGTCAAGCGAAAAAAAGAATAACTTATCAAATGCAAGTATAATTAATTTAAATATATATTTATAAAAATGACGGCGGCACCGATTTGACACAAAATTTCTTTCAGTTGTCTGTAATTGAAGTGGGAAGGCTTTTATGAAAGAACGTTTTTAGAAAAATCCGCGAAAATCTTACAAAACATATTTTGAAGGAATGCTGGACCGATTTGCCTACCATTATGTTGGACATATACAATAAAGTGATACCATACCGACAATTTACAGAAAAGTTCCTTATCGTACATGAAATACCGAATTAAAGGCAATGTATGCGGTATTTGTTACTACTTTCAAAATACATAAAATCGTACTATGCCAAAATATGGACCAAATATAAGGAAGCTTAAAAACGCACAATAATGGTGAGCCAATTTTGTACATTATAAAACCAACGCATGGCATGTATCCTACACGATATATGTATCATTGCCTGAAACATGAACGTATTCTAAACAGAAAATAAACCCCGCTTTATTTGTAAAAAATATCAAAAGATGTATATAGGATATACCAATGTGTCCATTACAAATACCTCAAGAATTTAGACATTTTTTATATTCGGGAAGTATATCGCCCATTTTCTGCAAGACAGACAAAGAACGGTTTTGTAGAAAATGCGTTTTAATTTTTCAAATTACTCACACCATATATGGGACAGAGGAACTTCTACAGCTTCTCAATTAGTGTGTGTAAGATATATTTATATGAATTTTCTACACAACATGAGGTCTATTATAGCAAAAAATCGTGCATAATTAACTCAAAAATCACATTTTTTACAGCAAATGAGCGATATATATATATAAATTTGAATCCTACAAGGAGACAATTGCGAATTAGCTGCTCTATGTATCTAACTTATATGTGCCTTTATGGTTCTTCAAATATATTTTTTATGATATGAAAAATGTTTCCACTGAGAAAGACTGTACCAATTAGACTCACATTTCTTTTTGATTGTTTTTAATTGCAGTGGAAAGAGTTTTACAAAAGAAAAGTCCACACCTTTTATAGGACTTATGAATCCTATGTGATCAAAATAGGAATAGTAATTATCTTTTGAGGTAAGAGTAGTTAGATCAAATCTTTAACTTCTCCTGAAAAATGTTTGGTGGAATAAGTCCGATCAATTGATAAACTGAAATTCCACACATACTGACATAATTTAATATGACGTACACCAAATTGATGCAAGTCTGATAAGGCAAAACAACGTTTGCTAGTTTTTTAATAAAAACTGATGAAACGGCAGATGAACGAAATTTTAATTTTCAACATTTTTAAATTCCTCTAACATTGAGGCAATTTTTGCGCCATTGTCTGTTTAATTTTCATAACAGAAAATTTCATTTAGCGTCGAATGAATTCTTACTGATTCCAATTAGTTAAAAACTGTGCAAGCAAAATTTTTGAATACTCAACTTTTTTTCTTCTTGCGAATTTTTTTTATATGACGCAAATTCTTAAAATAATCCCAACTTTTGTACAGTATTTTTCGGTTAATTGACCTTACGGTTAATTGGTTTCCACGCTTAATTGAACCACATGATGGGTCAAAAATATTTCATTTCATAGTAAGCGGGTTCGGATAATTGGTTCCTCGGTTAATTGAACAAAAATTTGTGCAAATTTTGATGTGCAATTAACCGAAAAATACTGTATTGTTAATCCAATTTTATCTAGTAAAATCTCAATCGGCGTAAAAATTAATTCACTGTCATCTTGAAATGTTGGCAAAAATTTTCACTTATCTATAATATCGCAAATACTCCTTCAAAGTTAAACATTTTAAAATGTCTTTTCTTTCATGTCTGCTTAAATTGTAATTAAATGCCCAATATACGATAACAAAAGCCTGATTGTTGTTCTATAGAGTGATTTTTTAAAAAGAAAACAATGCAGAAACATCGTTTGCTAGTTTTTTAATAAAAACTGATGAAATGGCAGATGAACGAAATGTTAATTTTCAACATTTTTTAAATCCCTCTAATATTGAGGCAATTTTTGCGCCATTGTTTGTTTAATTTTCATAACAGAAAATTTCATTTCGCGTCGAATGAATTCTTATTGATTCCAATTAGTTAAAAAATGTGCAAGCAATCAGTAAATATCTTAAAAGGGCGCCCTTTTAAGATATTTACTGATAGGAAAATTTTTGAATACTCAACTTTTTTTCTTCTTGCGAAAAAATAATATAAAATAATCCCAACTTTTGTATTGTTAATCCAATTTTATCTAGTAAAATCTCAATCGGCTTAAAAATTAATTCACTGTCATCTTGAAATGTTGGCAAAAATTTTCACTTATCCATAATATCGCAAATACTCCTTCAAAGTTAAACATTTTAAAATGTCTTTTCTTTCATGTCTGCTTAAATTGTAATTAAATGCCCAATATATGATAACAAAAGCCTGATTGTTGTTCTATAGAGTGATTTTTTAAAAAGAAAACAATGCAGAAGATTTTTATAGAGTTTATATTTATATTCAGACATTCTGTAGAGTGCGATGCTCAAAGGAACTCTCTGGTCCTCTTTCTTTTCAACTCGAAATCCGTTTCATTGCGTTTTACCCACCAACAGTATGCCGACATCATACTCACAGAACTTTTCCCTTGGAATCTCTTTTCAATTTCCCACAGCTCCTTGTGAAACCTTTCCCCCTGCTCGTCACTCAACCTTCCCAAATTCAACGATGTATTGTTGACACAGTTCTTAGATTTAATTATTTTGTGTTTCGAAGAACATACAGCACTTTTCTGGCTCATAGAAATAATTAAGCTTAAAAAGGTTATTATATCCATTATTTACAGCCTTGTTATTAGATAAACAAGCGATGTTTTTTGTCAACAAATAATCCACACATGAAACAGAATTTATTGCGGTTATCACACATTTTGCACAAACTTAAGTAAACATGGAAATAGCGATTTGACAAATTACCATTTGACAGATACATGACATAAAAACCAATATTTCTGAGAAGAAGAAGAATATTTTTGCCAACATTCCAAGATGTTAGTAAATTTATTCTTACGCCGATTGAGATTTACTAGATAAAATTGGATGAATACCAAAATTGGGATTATTTTTAGAATTTGCGGCATATTAAAAAAATTGTTTCGCAAGAAGAAAAAAGTTTAGTATTCAAAATTTTTCCTATCAGTAAAAATCTTAAAATGGCGTCGGCTTGCACAGTTGTTAACTAATTGGAATCAATAAGAATTCATTCGACGCGAAATTAAATTTGCTGTTATTGGAATGTTTTACAAGAATAGGCCCTTGAACAAACAATGACCCAAAATTTGGCTCAAAGTTGGAGGATTTAAAAAAAGTTGAAAATTTGAATTTTGTTCATTTGCCGTTTCATCAGTTTTTACTAAAAAAATATAAAAAACTACCGTTGGATAGGCCTATCTTTCCTCTTCCTATTAAAATGAAAAAATATGCAAATCGAAAAAAAATTTAGCGGCGATATTGCAGATTGTTTACAAAAATACAAAAATGGGTTTTTGGTCATCACTTCAGATTTTGAGGGTGTATTGAAAATTCTAAAAATGCAGATTTACTCAGCTTTTCAAGGCGCACAAGATGTACTAGGTCTCTATCATAGTTGTTTTATTTTGTACCATATTGTAATAGTACTAAAAACTAAATTATATTTTAAATAAAATCCTTTATTAAGTATTAATAATTGACTTAGTTCGAAAAAATAAAATTATCATAATCGCGATTTTTAATTCTCTGAACTCGATAAATGTTCGGGTTTTGTTTGCTAAAAATCTTGCTAAGCTGTCACAGTCAAGGTGCTTAGTCTTCATTGAAAGCTTTTGTTGTCAGTCGCGTTGTAGGTTATGTTATAGTTGTTCATTGCTATTTTTTAGCTGCTAACAATATCAATAAGCTTTAGATTTTCTTTCTAAAATTGTTTGTAATGTGTTGCTATCTGTTGCAGTTGTGCTTGACTGTGCTGCATGAATTTAGCTAGCAATGCGGTAATTTTCGGGTTTTTTGCTATTTTGGCGTAAGCATTTTAACCCCTGCTTATAGATCGAATTTTCAAAAACCATATTTTTACATTTTTCTAACTTTCTATCAATGATAAACATTCCAAATTTCAGAATTCTAACACTTCCTGTCGGCTTATACAAAGGGTACCATTTTTGGTACATTTCGTACCCTTCTAGTTCGAATTTCCAAATATCCTAGGTACGTCGTTAGCGGATCTTTTTATAGTTAAAATAAAAAGCTTTATTTAGCTACACAATACACTTTTGGATCAAGTATAAATTTATAACACTTCGAATATAGATTGGAATCTATATTTCTTGTAACTGTCAGTAATTTTTATTAAAAATTTTCGAACAATATTTCTATAAAACATTTTATTTGCAATAGACAAATAAAAATACTAGAATTCGGATATATGTCTCCAACCTTTCCTGTTTAGTACAAATTTATTTTTTTTAATTTGTTATAACTAAATATGCATACAAAATTTCAGGACTCTACCTCTACTCGTTATGTCGTATACAATATTTAGTATTTTAAGTCAATGGAAAACAAAATTGCGAAAAGCATCGGTTTTCATAGAAAAAGCCTTGTACCGCATTCTATATTCTCACGTACCGCCATGTGTTGTTCTTTTTAGTACATATTAGAATTTATTACTGAAAAATATTTATGTATAAATGTTTATAGTTCAAGATAAATATTTAATAATTAATTAATTTATCCGTTCTACCATACACAATATTTAGTACTTGTTAGTACCGTGAGTACAATTTACTAACTTTTTTGGCGGTTTCCATTGGTTTACAAAGCTACATACCTAATTTAAGAATTATACGTTTTCCCACACAGTGCAATATTTTGTATTTTTGTCATTTAGTACGAATTTTGCAGCAATCTTTAACTTTTCCATTATAATTTAATATTGTGTAACATTTTAATACTAATTTCAAAAATTAGTACTAAAATGGTGTTTGTGATAGTTAAAACCAAGTACCGAGTTTCCATTATACATTTTTGCAAAAAAAAAAATGTTATGTAAAGCTATATGCGAAGTTTCACATTTCAATATATATATATATATATATATACATATATATATATATTGTAATATATTTTTAACATTTTAGTACCAATTTTAATTTTTTAGTACTAATTTCTATTTTTAATAACTTAAGTGACATACCAAATTTTAGATATCTATCCCTACTTCTCAGTACCTTTAGCACTAATTTCCAAAATTTGGTCACATATTATGATTTGATACAGTTTTAGTACTTTTTGTACCATTTTAGTACTTATTTCGTAAAAATATTTTTGCAAATCATTCTATTTGTATTAGTTTAAGTTTCAGATATGTACATTTACCTATTCCATTCAATTATAATTTGTAGTACTTTTTAGTTCCTCTTAGTACTAAATTTAATTTTTTTTACACATTTCACTTCGCCTGTCATAGACAAATCTACGTAGGAAATTTCAGACTTTCACGTCCAACCATTCCCGCACTATTCATTTTTAGCACTTTTTAATACCTTTTAGTACGAATTTCAAACCCAGCCTTATCACACGCCTAGGCACTAAACCACACCTACATGCCAAATTTCAAGTTTCTGGGCTTGATGATCAGTCAGTCACTTATAACGCAACTCTTTTATATATATAGATAATAGATAGATATACAGGGTGAGATAAAAAACTGCAACAAAGTCAAATGCCATAATTTTTACATTTTTTTTAAATTTTATTGAATGAAAGCAGTGAATTGAAATGACCCAGTCCCGGCGAAGCATTTGCTTGAGGTGATCGACTCTTTGGTATTTTTTAGTGCCAACCTTGCTTTCCATAATACTCCAGACACAATAGTCCAACGGATTAGTATCCGGAGATTTTAGTGGCCATTGTGCGCTGGAAATGAAGCGAGGGACCTCATTTTGTAACCATTCTTGGGTGGCCGTGCTTAGAGTGATGGTGCTGAGTCCTGTTGGAATGTACAAGGCCTGCGGCCAAAATGTTTGCGTGCCCAAGTCTTTAATAATACCCAAGTCTTTAATACTTAATACCCAAGTCTTTAATACTTAATACTCTAACCCACTGTCGCTCTCCGCGACCATCGCACAGTGGGTTAGAGTAGCATGTTTTCTTGGATCAAATCAGGGAAGCAATGTTGGGATAATTTTTCTTTATTTTTCAGTTAATACAATTAAAATAAGTTTAACAAAATGTTTTCTAAGTATCTTTGAGTATAATTTTATTAAGTAGGGGAGACTGGGGCACCTTCGGCACTTTTTTTAGAGCTCTATATCTCAGTACTTATTCAACATATATAAGAACTTTATGGCTGATTATTGTCCTCGGACACTTAATTATAAAAAATAGTACCAAAAAGTTATAAAAAAATAGTATTAGTTAAAAAATTTTACAGTTTTGTAAAAAAAGTCAAATTCGCCGAATGTACCCCAACCCGGGGTAGCTTCGGCATTTGATGGGGCACATTCGGCACCATAGTCATAGCCGGGTAATTGTCATCGCTATCAGTCTGGTTGAAATTCTGATCCTCAAAAGGCTCTATTTTGTTTTAATACGCAAAACAATGTTTGAATTATAGGACTTTATTTTCTAGCGGCGGACGTTTACATCTCAAGTTCGCAAACACTATCAGAAATAGGGGTTTTCTATCGCATTTTCGTCAATACAGGCACGTTTGATGTTATATATGCAATTTCGAACCATATTAAAGGATTAGTTTTAAAGACAAACTCAAAAACATTTTAAGGAAATAATATTGCACAATCTGTATATGGCCGAATGTACCCCGAATGTACTTTTTATGGTTTTTAATTTTTTTCGATCAGTTTTGTAAAAATATTATATTTTTAAATATTTCTATAATAATACACATCGTGGTTAACCACTTTTTAATAATATTGTTACGTTCTTGGATTTTACTTAGTCCCGTGTAGACGTTGTTTTATTTCCCGATACAATTCGTACCAAATAAAACGCGGGTTCTTTCTGATTACGATTATTACAATGATTTTATTCACACAACTTTACTTTGCACTTTACTTTACACGACGGTTTCAATTCGCGATCTGATTCACAACTGACTAACTGCCTTGCCATTCCCTCTATTTATATGAGCCCTGCCTGTCGCTACAGAAGTTTCTAGACGATCTGGTAACATCTGGATCACGAACAATCTACCAATGCAACAAACACACATACAAACTTACATTGAGTAAACAATAACAACAACACATACAAACTTACATTGAGCAAACAATAACAACAACACATATACAGGTGAGGGGGTAACAAAGAAAGAGGAATTAAGCGATCATCAATGATGACGTTTAACAAGAATTGTACGTCAACAAAAAAATAGACAATGAAAGAGGAAATGGAAGGATGTAGAAAAATCTATACAGTAGTTGTTGTTGTGAAGTTATTCAAATAAACTGCGTAGTAGAAATTTACGTTACAATTCAAATTCTTAAATTAACGGAATTCATCTAAAGTAACTTAAATCTAAATTTATATTCGTAACATTGCCCCCCGCTTAAGCCTGTTCGTCCCGAATAGGCACAGTTCCCGTTCCGTAGGGGGTCAGCCGCTCCAAATGTACAACTTTCATCTTCGACCTGGGACTGTCGCTCCTCTGGATGCGATAAACGACGTCATTTATTTTCGTGACAATCTTGTAGGGTCCTTCCCAGTGCGTTTGCAATTTGCGGCATAGTCCTTTCTTTCGTTGTGGGTTGAACAATAGTACCAGTTGCCCTTCTTGAAACCCATCAGTATTTGCCGCTCGATCGTACCTTGCCTTCATGCGGTTGCTAACCATTTTTATTCGATGTCGGACTGCATCGTGGACTTTACTAAAAGAGTTTTGACTGTCTTCTTCTTGGTTCACATCGTCGTTTGGGGTAGCACCGAATATCAAATCGCCAGGTAGCTTTAATTCATTTCCGAACAGAACTTTGGCTGGGGTCCGGGATGTGGAATCATGAATGGCCGATCTATAAGCCAGTAAAAACTTTGGAATATGCTCATCCCAGTCTCGTTGGCCACTGTCCACCACTTTCCGTAGATGTTCTTCCAGGGTGCGATTGAATCTTTCCACCATGCCATCTGATTGTGGATGTAGGGGCGTCGTTCTGGTTTTCTTGATTCCGTAGGAGTCGCACATTTCCTTGAAGATCGCCGATTCAAAATTCCTACCTTGATCGGAATGAACCTCAGATGGAACACCATAGCGACAAATCCAATTTTTGCTGAACACATCCACAATTGTCCTGGCTTCTTGATTTGGGATAGCATAAACCTCTGGCCATTTACTGAAGTAATCCATGACCACTAAGACATACCGGTTCCCAGAGTCGCTTGTTGGGAACGGTCCAGCTACATCCATTGCGATTCTTTCAAAAGGGGCTCCTGAATTATACTGCTGCATGTAGCCTCGACTCTTCCGTGTTGGACCTTTAGCTCTTATGCACCTTTCACAATTGGCGATCCAGTCGGCAATGGATTTTTGACAGCCGACCCAGTAGAATCTCTGCTTTACCTTTTCAGCGGTCTTTGCTATGCCAAGATGTCCTCCACTTGGCCTATCGTGAAACTCCGACAAGACATCTCTTATTTTGGAGTCTGGGACGACGATCAAGTTCCGGTGAGATTTACCGTCCTCACTTTCCTATTTGCGGTATAAGCAACCATCTATTATAAGTAGACTGTCCCACAGGACCCAATAGGATTTTAAAAGAGGGCTTTCGGAGGTAATTTCTTTCCGACTAGGTCGCTTGCCCGTTTCTATGGCCGAAATTATTTTGCCCAGAATGGGATCTCTTCGTTGTTCCGTCGACCAATCTTCACCCGACTCAAACTGCAATCGTCGGACATCAACGATATTCTCTTTGCACTCGGCCTTTGAGCAGTGCCTGTATTCTACCTTGCATAGCCGACGAGACAGGGCATCAGCATTACCGTGTTTTCCGCCTTCTCTGTGCTCGATTCTGTTTAACGGTGACTCATTGGTGGACTGTTGAGCCATTCTTCTACCATCTTTCGTTGGAGGTGGTGACGATGACCTGGATCGTTTGCGCTTAGCTCTGCATTCGCGCGCAATATGACCTGCTTTATCGCAGTTGTAGCATCTAACCCTGGGCTTAGTCATCCCTACTAACTTTGTTTCTTCTATTACCCGCCTCATGGCGTCCTTGATCAAGTTAACGAGATATTTGTGTTCGCAACATTCGGTCTCCAGTTGGCTAATCTTGTGGGTCTGGGGCTTAACAATCATTCTTGCCGTCTCTTGGGCAAGGGCAAACGACACAGTTTCGGCAAACGACGCTTTTGGTGACGCATATATTGCACATTTAATCTCATGGTCACGTATGCCATTCACAAAGGTTTCGATTTTCATACGGTCCAGCAACTGGTGATTCTCTCCTGGATACGTCATTAGCACCAAACGTTCCACCTCAGCTGCAAAATCTTGTAACGTCTCGTTTGCCCTCTGTACTCTTCCCCTTAATTCCATAAGGTATATGTTTTGTTTATGTTCGCCTCCGTACTTACGTTCCAGTGCAGCAATAACATCTTCATAGTTGTTTCTAGAAGCGACAGGAATACTCTGTATAACATCAGCAGCACTGCCCTTCAATGCCAGAAGTAGTGCAACCGCTTTGTCGCTGTCGTTCCACGAATTTCTAGAAGCCACTGTCTCGAACTGTAACTTGAAAACACTGAATGACGTAGAGCCGTCGAATACAGGAGGTTTGATTTTTAGTGTGTTATCAGGAACTCGCACCGGACCACCTTTAATTTCCAGCTCCGACATTTTCTTCTCCAGATTCGTAAACCTGTGGTCGTGGGCCAGAAATTTCTCATCCACAGATAGAATCTTCTCGTCAACCGACTGCACTTTCTTATCCAACTCTTTAATTTGGACCTCCACGGTTTCCACTCTCCTTCCAATAACTTCTGTAATGTTCTCGAGTTTCTCGTTCATTATTCTCGAATTTTCGTCAAACATTCTACAATTCTCTGCCTTGAGTTCATCTAACTTTCTGGAATTCTCTTCGAACATTCGTCTCGTGTTTTCTTCTAACTTTCTGGAATTCTCTTCGCTCCTTCTGGAATTTTCCTCAAACATTTTAGCCAGCATTTCTCTTAAATCGTCACCCCTGGCAGCTACTGACGAGACTTCCCCACCGTTGGACTCGCCCATTTCCGATAAATCCACTTCATCCTTACTGTCAAACTCATATGTATCGATGTTCATACCACGGCGCTCGAACTCATCCAACAGACGTTTTTGGAGTTCAGCCTTGTTGCCAGTAGAGGACAATTCCAATTTATTCAGCTCCTTCTTCAAGTCTTCCACTCGTAGATCCTTAAACTTCATCGTAGTACTATCGTAATCCCACTTCTGACACCAATTGTTACGTTCTTGGATTTTACTTAGTCCCGTGTAGACGTTGTTTTATTTCCCGATACAATTCGTACCAAATAAAACGCGGGTTCTTTCTGATTACGATTATTACAATGATTTTATTCACACAACTTTACTTTGCACTTTACTTTACACGACGGTTTCAATTCGCGATCTGATTCACAACTGACTAACTGCCTTGCCATTCCCTCTATTTATATGAGCCCTGCCTGTCGCTACAGAAGTTTCTAGACGATCTGGTAACATCTGGATCACGAACAATCTACCAATGCAACAAACACACATACAAACTTACATTGAGTAAACAATAACAACAACACATACAAACTTACATTGAGCAAACAATAACAACAACACATATACAGGTGAGGGGGTAACAAAGAAAGAGGAATTAAGCGATCATCAATGATGACGTTTAACAAGAATTGTACGTCAACAAAAAAAATAGACAATGAAAGAGGAAATGGAAGGATGTAGAAAAATCTATACAGTAGTTGTTGTTGTGAAGTTATTCAAATAAACTGCGTAGTAGAAATTTACGTTACAATTCAAATTCTTAAATTAACGGAATTCATCTAAAGTAACTTAAATCTAAATTTATATTCGTAACAATATTGTCTTAAAAAATTTTATACACGAAATACTTACGAAATGGAATTGAAATATTACAGAAACATCTATAAAAATACAAAAATCCATGTATCTAAATAAGCTTATTAGCTAGAAATTTCAAACTTTGTGTCAGTTAACGTCATATACGTCGAAAACGTCATATACCTATATAAAATGTAGTAAACGTCATTTATTTCAATATTATCACCATATACAGTAATTTTCAAGAACATTTAATATTTTTACTGTATATCTGGCTATTCTTTACTAGATCTGATAAAAAATTCTGAACTTTTTTGAGAAAAAAAAAAATTATGAAATTCGATATGGATTTGAGTAAAGCATACGTTTTTTTCCCATCGATAAATGTAAATAGCTATTTTATCAAAAGCCTAATGGTTTTGACAGGGTTTCCGACGTTTCTAACATATGTATTATATGTCGGAAATGTATGTCATTTACGTCACTGTTTCTGACAGGCCATCTCTGTCCGCACTTCTGATAACTGCTCAATATGTAAAAGGGCATTTGACACAATTTCGGGTCCGTGAATAAAAAACTTCTGCAAAGTGGTAGGCAACAAAGAGGTTTCAACAAAAAGTCGTCCTGTATTGTGTGCATATATTTGAAATTTTTCATTATTTTATCTCATGTCCACTGGATACAGCAATAACCTACATGTGGATTTTTTTTATTAAGGGGACCCCCCCCCATTCTCGGGGTCAAAATTTTTGTTGATATAATCTACACTGATTAAAGAATGTCTCTGCAAAATTTCAAGTGAAAATCTCAAGACCTCTTGAAGAATTAAATTAACATCTATTTTTGTTATTTTTTGCAGATTTTTTGGGCGTTTTTTGATTTTTTCAGCTAAAATGTCATCTTGTCATTCATTGTTTATGAATTCATCATAAGCTTCGACGATTATAAAAAACAACGTTCGAACTTGTATCTATAAAAAAATGCTAATAAAAATCCCTTTTACCCGATTACTTGAAACTGCACAACACAATCACTATTTGTAAAAACAAAGAATATTATTAAAATAAATAAAAACAAAATATTATTGTAATAAAGAATATTATTAAAAGAAACAAAAATAACAACAATAATATACGGAAAAGAAGAGCACAAATAATTAGAAAAAATAACATGAAAAACAAGAAAACACAACACACAACAACAGCACCAGTCGCGAGATCAATGCGACTGTTAGCTAATTTAACTGCTGCAACACTTGTATTAAACAATACATGGCTTCTAAAAGGCACAAAAGGGCAGCGTAAAATTTTGCAATATAACACAGATTTATGTCCTCTTTAATATAAACTAAAAATTATGACACGAAAGTGGACGAATAATAACTATTTATCCATTTAAAATATAAAAATATTAATTTTTTGGCATTTTCAATATAAATAACTACATCTAAATCACTTCCAAACACAATTTGCTACTCAAATGTTAACGAAGTATTCGCACAATAACCTAAACTTCATGGTTCCATTGAAAAATGTTTAGCTTTTACAGTACTTTTTAAAATAAACAAAATTTTCAACGGGAACGTTTTTACTTTTTTCAGCATATTTTGGCACAAAAATTTCTATGAAGTTTGACTTTGAAGTTTCACTACAAAAACACCAGACCACTTTTGACATTTATTTTAACGACAAGTGATGTAGAATTTTATATACTGTAAACGCGCGCAAACAATTTTATCGATACTTAAATTTTATTTTTTAATTAATCCAAGAAAACAGGCTATTCTAACCCACTGTGCATTGGCTGCTATGGCGGCCCACACCATCACTGACCTCTTTGACACTATATTTTTTTATTTAGAAACTGCTGGACAACGAATGTTTTCTCATCACAGAAAACCATATTCGGCAGTTCACCACTTTCGGCCAAGCGAAGGAACTCTTTAGCTCTTTTGAGTCTATAACCCGCATTTTCAACATTTTCTGAAACGGATTTGGTCCAAAGAAACATGGGGTCTAGAACCAATATTTCTCATTAACCATAAGGCTGATTTACATATATTGGTATTTCCCTATATTTTCATTTCAAGTACACTTGTTCAACGTTTGTAATATGTTTATACCCTCGACAATATTGTGCATAGAGCTGTCTTTTTTCTGCAGGCAAGTCAAGTTCGAGTACACCTAAGTCTGCTTCTACACGGTCTTTTTGTACACGGTTTTGATATAACACGGTTTGAAAATTTAATATTTTTAATTTTTTTAGACGATTTTATTCCATTTAGCACGATTTGAAGTTTTATATACTTAAATCTTCGCGAAAAAGTTGCATATCTTCGCGAAATATGAGAAAAATAATAAAAATATCTCCTATTTTTAATATTTTCATTATATAAATGACACGTATCATCCTAAAAATTAATTTAAAAATATCTACATAATCTAAATACCACGATGAATCAAATGATATCAAAATCAAACAAGTCTGTACAGCGGTTTGTAAATTACAGCGACAACAAAACAAGATATAGAGAACAAATATTTGTTTTCGATTCGAAGAAATAATGTCATCATATTTATTTTTTATTTTTATACAAGAAATTTAAAAAAATGTTGGGGTTATTATTCTATTTTACACGAATTTCCCCGAAAAATTGCCATATTTAAATATAATCACTTCATGTGTATAAGTATACACCATGCGGATTGTACCAAGACCCTTCCGATAAAGCTTGGGTTTCTATAAGTAGAAATAAATCTCAAAATAATATAATATTATGAAATATACATTTTAAATTGCGTCTAAATCGCGTAATTATCAAAATCATTTGATACGCATGCGGTTTCAAGGAAGTACTGAAGTTTATATTCCAATCCAAGTATATTTTGCGAAATTTCATTTGACGGCTAAGATGTGCTACATGTTGCATTGAAGTACCCAAAAACTCGTAAAACGCGAATAATTTCCGAAAACTCCATATGCCATTAACGCGCATCAGATTTCGGTGTGCACCCTAAAAAATACATCGATCTATACCAATTTCAATGTGGTCCATTAAGAACCATGGATGCTGGCACATCCAGTTTTAAGATAAATTGGGTACATCTCTCTTTCGGCTGAAGTTTTTAATGTTCTCTTTTCGAAAAAGATCAAAATCCATATGAGGTCATTTATTGAAGCGGAAATGATCCACAGAAAATACAATTAAATGCGCGATATTTTCAAAAACATTTTTTTCCAAATTTCGTGATTTTGGAAGACCAGTAACCCCCGTTCTAGTAGATGGATTTTGACGAAGAAGATTTTATATCATCCGAAACGTAAAAAATCTTACTGATCGCGGGTACCCGTATCATTCAGTTGACAGACCTACAAATTGGACCCGAAAAATAGGTTTTTTAGACATTTGATCGCACAAAATTTTCACCATCGGATGAGTATTACTCTGAAGCTGTGCGTACTACGTACACAAAATATATATAAAATTACTCAGATTCGCGACTACAATAATCTTATAATCGATTTCTAGAAATTCCTGTTTGCGTATTAAAGCTAGAAGTAAAATTAAAAAAACGCTCAAAATCGAGCTTCAAAATGTCAGCATCATTTAAAGGTAGATGCAGTTAAAATTTTGAAAAATGATACATAAGGGGCGTAGTCCCCATTTTGTTGGCATCTAGTTTTACTTTGACACGAAGACAGTGAAATGAGTGGCTTAAACACAAATCGATAGAGAACATAAAAAACTGGTTCGCCTTAACCTGTTTTTACACATTTTTTTACATTAAAGTAGACACAGTTTTTCTACCAAAATAAAGTTTGGAGGTCAATATCATGAACAGTTTGCAACGACAGATCAATTAACCCAAAACTATTCACGTTTTTTCATATACTTAAGTAATTCCCGAGTTATAAAGGGGTGAACCTCCGCTTCAGCTATGTTAAAAAATTGGCAATATTGCCCATATATACATATTTAAAATTTTCTGAAGATATATGTATGTACTCACTAAATCTATCCATTGTCTTTGAAAATAGTTGAAGAATTTCTTAAATACATTCTCTGATTTGTAATAACAGTTCATGGAGGCGTATGCTTCTTGTTTGCACAAATTGAATGCGGTTGGTATATAATCTGGTGGAAGCAGTGGTAAAACAAGCATCTTTTTTAAAATTCTTCTTGCCGCATAGCGGTTTTGACAAAGTTAGCCAATTCTGAGATGTTTGCAAATTTTTTTCTAAATGCTTGGCAGTAATGGAACCAGCATCCCTTTAGTTGCACCTCAGGATATACCTTTAATATTCCACTTCGTAGGGCCTTCTCAAAGTCTGTGGTAAAAGAGGCTGGTTTAAGGCGAAACACATTTGCGTCTATGAACCGCAGAACGTGTTTGTAGGATTTCGGGGTTTTCTTCGCAAAAGGGACTACCTTTAAAACTCGGATATGAATGTACCCATATGGAAATAAAATCGCGCGATTTTCTTATATAAATCCACCGTCTATGACTATTGATCAATAGCTTTCAACATCATTCGGCTTGATTCATTACTCAATTTCTAATCTAAAATAAGGAATACATTTTATACAAATAATAACATTTAGCTCAAAAACTTACGTGGCGCTAATATCCAATGTATATAAGAAGTAATTGTTTGTAACCGCTTGATTGCACAACTGCAAATGTCGCATCGCCAAAATAGTGACGACAGTCATCATCCATTGTAGAAATTAATTTCGTCATTGGTAAGGAGCAGAACAGGGTGTAGCTAAAGCCTGTCTCCATAAATTATACAGAAGCATTTTCAATACTATAAACAGTTCTCGTTTCCAAGCAAAGAGGTGTACAATCTGAAACCACTCAACACAACAAGAACTGAGTATAATTTGCCACTTCACAAATCCCATGTTAAACTTGTGAGTGTTGTATTCCTTTTACTCTCTCATACTCTAGCGGTGATCGTAAAATCAAACAATTGATGTTGTTAGGGTGTGAAAACGTACTCAAGTATAAAAAAATACTTGCACTCAAAAGGCTTGACACCCAAAACACTTGTGCTTATCTTAGTGGCTTGTTGAAGTTCTCTAGTGCATATTTAAAGGATGGGTCTACCCCAATCACCCCAGGAATTCCACAAGTATGGACAAAACTCATTTTTATTTCAATGTTCTTTTCCGCAGTTACCTCAAATTTACTTTAAATAAATTATTTACATAGTTTGTACGTTTTATTTTAATTATAAGGTAGTTAAAAATGCATTTTACATTATAAATTTATATAATGAGAATAAATTAATACTTAGTCTACATTTCTGCAGCTTAAATGAGTAGCGATTCTTTCAAGTAATGCAATTTTCTGCTCGTTGTTTTTTTATTATTTATTGCTGTTTTTTTTATTGGTGCATTCAGTTGTGAGTTACAGGGTGTTAAAAATTTCCCAATTTTTCATATCCATCGCAATATAGAGTAACCCTCATGTTTCACAAACGACATTATCAAATATCATGTCGATCGTATCAGCAAGGTTATGCATTATTTTTCAATGCCTCTCAATTAGCAGTAATAAAGCTGTCTAAATCTATACCAAAGTGTGTTTACTTTTAACACGACCAGAGCTCAAACTAATGTTAAACAGTTTTTTGTGAGAGTCCCTTGTGATTCCCTTGTCCCTAAAAGGCGTTAAAATATCTTTAATGCATTGGAATGCAGAGTCGCCAAGGACATAGTAATCTATACATAAATATAATATGTAAAAATAATTAACATTTACTTTCCAGATTTTGAAAAATTGGTGAATGTTGCAGAACCAAAATGTCATGCGAAGATCCAGGGTAACCACCAAAAATATTTATAAATTTTCGTTTCTGGTTGCAAATTCCTTGAAGTTGAAGGGAGAAACATCCTTTTCGGTCAATGTATTCACTTTTTGAATTCTTGGTAGGGTCAATAATTATTGGGGTTCCCTCTATACAACCTATATTAACAGGAGAGAATATACAAATATTATACATTTTGGTTTATGCACCACACTAGAAATTCACCTATTGCTCCAGAAAATCCACATTTAATTTTGAAATAATCGCTTGATAATGATTTTTCCACGATAACTGCATGTGTCATGACCTGCAAACCATAAAATATCGCCAAGTGGTCATCCCTGGAGAGTCTTTTGTCTGCCCGATTACTGTTCGAATTTTTTTCTTTCAATATCTTAAAAAGATTTTGGGAAATGCGGAAATACATCACGAATTCCTCATCAGTATATGATGCACTGATTGTATAATTTGGTATCGAATTTCGTTTTCGTGTAAAATTTAATTGGAAATTACTTACATTTTAAACATATTTCCCCCCTCCTCCATTGGTATTACAAATTCGCTGGGGTAATGAAAACCTTCCAGCATATTCAATTAAACTTCATACATTTGTAATTCCGCTTGGAAAATTACATATATATTGAGCTTACCTTTTATACATTTCACCAGACTTTCTATTAATTCATCTTCATCTGAGTCACCAGGCAACCAGTCTTCATCACTACTGGACTCATCGATGGTTGAAAAAAATAATTTCTGGTTAATTTTTCCAAAAAGCAATATTTTTCGAAATCCCTTTCTTATTTCAATTATACACATTCAAAAGTAGTCAGAATTCCAATAATATATTTTAACAAATACCTACTGGTTCCACATTTAGTTTCATTCAGAATTTTTCGAACACTTAAGTACACATTTCCAAGACTACAACTCCATATATCAATCGTATTTCTAGTTTCACTAAATTTAGTATCACTTAGTATCTATAAGTACGAATTTCCTAAATTACCTCAATCCTACACTACAATAGATTCCAGCTCAATCTGTTCACCTATATCCAACATGTACCAAATTTAGTACTTTTCGTACCAATAAGTACAAATTTCCAAAACTACACTCAACAGTAATTTTTATTCCTAAATTCAGGAATCCAGCTTTATCCGTTCACATAAAATCAAATTGTATCAAATATAGTTACTTCACATAAATTAGAATTTTAAAAACTATCCCCTTATCTCAGTTCTACATTCCAACAGTAATCATTATTTCAAATTGTAGCAAATATAATACTTTTCATAGCCATAAGTATGAATTTCGAAAATTACCTCAGTCATGCACTTCAATAATAATATTAAGGATTCCATCTCTATTCGTTCACCAACATCCAAATTCAGTGCCATTTATTACTTTTCGTAGTCGTAAGTAAGATTTTCCAAAACTTCTTCAATTCTACTGAAATTAAATACCAAATTTCCGGATTCCAGCCTTATCCCTATCCGTTTACACAAATATAAATTGTAAAATATATACTACTTTTTGTTCCCATAAGTGAGAATTTCTTAAACTACCTTAATCCTACACTTCAGTTCAAATCCAAATATTCTAAATTTAACACCATTTTGTACTTTTGATACTCATTAATACATACCCTACACCCCAACAGAAATTTTAACTCCCAATTTCAAAACTCCAGCTCTATAGGTTCACTAAATCCAATGTGTACTAAATTTAGTACAATTTAGTAATTTTCGTATATATAAGTACTATTTTTTTAAAGCTACCTCAATCATGTACCTCAATAATTATCCAAATTCCACAGTTGTTTTAGGTATCATAGTTTATATTTTTTTTAACGTTCTTGAGTGTTAAGAGGAAATTTTAATAAACAATTAATATAAACAATTTTAATAAAGGGCCACAAACTACCAAAGAAAGACAAATTCATAAATCCACAATCCCAATTTCGTTGACTCATCTTCGAGGAAGTCCACTAAACAAAAGCGATCGTACGGATAACTTGTCAAAAAAATTTAAGTTCGGAGTGCAGTTCTGAAACTTCTCAGCCTAACACAAAAACGCGGTATAAACAGAAAAAGTTAAATTTTGTTTCGATCTGGCAACTCCTTCATATAGAAATAGGTGTTCAAATGTGTTTAATCAAATGTGATAAAACACCAACCAACGGTTAATTGTAGAGGAATAAGTTTTTATTACTAACAAACTTCAAACACTTACTTCGACTGACTTGACCGAAAAACATAAATGTGTATATATACTTTTTCTTTCTTCAGTGCATACACAATGCAAAGCCTTCTATGTTACATATGTAAACATTCAGTTACAGTAGAATAGTACAAAGCATTGTTGGCGTGATACCGATGAGGGGAAAACCAAAAAGAAATAAAAACTAAATAAAACAATTTTATGTAAGTATATATTCTAAATTTAATTCGGCAAGGTTAATGAGTTTCGAAAGAAACAAAACTTTACCTTATGCTTGTGTGTTTGATCAACAGCGAAAAAGCAAGTGAGTCGGGGTCAGCAAATGTAGCGTAAACAAGATCGAGATCACATTTACGACCGTAGCACTGAAAAGTTCTCTCTCCATCCGAACTGAGCGAATGTGTCTTCTAGGAGAGAGCAGATATTCTTTCCTACAATCCGAACCAGGCGAATGTGACTCCTAGAAGAAGTGCAGAGAAGATTCCCCCATTGACTTAAATGAGTGGTCAATTAATGTGAATAATAATTGGTATGCTACGAAAGTGGTGAACAACATATCGAACATATACATTGTCGTAAACAATGTATCGATCATAAACATTACCGCCCACCCTGCACCGCTACAATGCAATGCAACATGAATTAGACTAAATTCGCGATAATTCAGTTTCAATGAGCATGATAATTCAATTAATTTTTTTATTTAATTCGCTTATGCTACATTCATGAGTTTATTAACTTTTATGGATGTTCCTGAAATGACCCAGCGGAACGAGGTGTATTGGGTGGTAGGCAGTCCAGGTTGAGCCATAATGCGAGATGTGACTATAATCTTGGCATACACTTCTGGTCCCAATACCATACATTGGAATGCAGAGTCGACAAGGACATAGTAATCTATACATAAATATAGTATGTACAAATAATTAACATTTACTTTCCAGATTTTGAAAAATTGGTGAATGTTGCAGAACCAAAATGTCATGCGAAGATCCAGGGTAACCACCAAAAATATTTATAAATTTTCGTTTCTGGTTGCAAATTCCTTGAAGTTGAAGGGAGAAACATCCTTTTCGGTCAATGTATTCACTTCTTGAATTCTTGGTAGGGTCAATAATTATTGGGGTTCCCTCTATACAACCTATATTAACAGGAGAGAATATACAAATATTATACATTTTGGTTTATGCACCACACTAGAAATTCACCTATTGCTCCAGAAAATCCACATTTAATTTTGAAATAATCGCTTGATAATGATTTTCCCACGATAACTGCATGTGTCATGACCTGCAAACCATAAAATATCGCCAAGTGGTCATCCCTGGAGAGTCTTTTGTCTGCCCGATTACTGTTCGAATTTTTTTCTTTCAATATCTTAAAAAGATTTTGGGAAATGCGGAAATACATCACGAATTCCTCATCAGTATATGACGCACTGATTGTATAATTTGGTATCGAATTTCGTTTTCGTGTAAAATTTAATTGGAAATTACTTACATTTTAAACATGTTTTCCCCCCTCCTCCATTGGTATTACAAATTCGCTGGGGTAATGAAAACCTTCCAGCATATTCAATTAAACTTCATACATTTGTAATTCCGCTTGGAAAATTACATATATATTGAGCTTACCTTTTATACATTTCACCAGACTTTCTATTAATTCATCTTCATCTGAGTCACCAGGCAACCAGTCTTCATCACTACTGGACTCATCGATTGTTGAAAAAAATAATTTCTGGTTAATTTTTCCAAAAAGCACTAGCTTACCTTTTATACATTTCACCAGACTTTCTATTAATTCATCTTCATCTGAGTCACCAGGCAACCAGTCTTCATCACTACTGGACTCATCGATTGTTGAAAAAAATAATTTCTGGTTAATTTTTCCAAAAATCAATATTTTTCGAAATCCCTTTCTTATTTCAATTATACACATTCAAAAGTAGTCAGAATTCCAATAATATATTTTAACAAATACCTACTGGTTCCACATTTAGTTTCATTCAGAATTTTTCGAACACTTAAGTACACATTTCCAAGACTACAACTCCATATATCAATCGTATTTCTAGTTTCACTAAATTTAGTATCACTTAGTATCTATAAGTACGAATTTCCTAAATTACCTCAATCCTACACTACAATAGATTCCAGCTCAATCTGTTCACCTATATCCAACATGTACCAAATTTAGTACTTTTCGTACCAATAAGTACAAATTTCCAAAACTACACTCAACAGTAATTTTTATTCCTAAATTCAGGAATCCAGCTTTATCCGTTCACATAAAATCAAATTGTATCAAATATAGTTACTTCACATAAATTAGAATTTTAAAAACTATCCCCTTATCTCAGTTCTACATTCCAACAGTAATCATTATTCCAAATTGTAGCAAATATAATACTTTTCATAGCCATAAGTATGAATTTCGAAAATTACCTCAGTCATGCACTTCAATAATAATATTAAGGATTCCATCTCTATTCGTTCACCAACATCCAAATTCAGTGCCATTTATTACTTTTCGTAGTCGTAAGTAAGATTTTCCAAAACTTCTTCAATTCTACTGAAATTAAATACCAAATTTCCGGATTCCAGCCATATCCCTATCCGTTGTAAAATATATACTACTTTTTGTTCCCATAAGTGCGAATTTCTTAAACTACCTTAATCCTACACTTCAGTTCAAATCCAAATATTCTAAATTTAGCACCATTTTGTACTTTTGATACTCATTAATACATACCCTACACCCCAACAGAAATTTTAACTCCCAATTTCAAAACTCCAGCTCTATAGGTTCACTAAATCCAATGTGTACTAAATTTAGTACAATTTAGTAATTTTCGTATATAAGTTAAAACTTTTTAAGTTATTTTTAATTTTTAAAAAAGACTTCGTGTTGAGAATCAACACGTCTTTATTTTATTGATTATAAATGGCAACTAAACTAAAATTAACAGTTTATGAACTTAAGCTAGCTTCGCTGCAAGTCTCTGCCAACTCCGCTCTCACAGCATTGTCGACACGTGCGCTGTGTCATCAGTTTTATTTTGGCAAACATCTTATTCCCATAATGTAACCTGATATCATTTATTATGGGAACTATTTGCACTACTTGTTCACATGGCTGATCATATTATCATATTTAGCACAAAAATATTATGAATATGTTGCTCCTTAACTCCTCCCCCTTTAAATTCATACGTCCTCGTATGAACATATTGTCATCACCTTGTTAAAAAAACGGAATATTATTTAGGCTTTTGACCCTCTTGGCAGCCGATGGACATGGTGTATCTGATGTGGTGATCTCCTCTAATTTGTCTTCCTTTTCGGATGTAGTTATTTTTATGCTACTCTCAGGATTTTTGTGGTAACGCTTGTTTCTAAGGATCACGGCAATTATGATGGTTAGTGTTAGAAAAATCGAAGTGCCTATTCCAAAATTAATTCGTTCTCTTTTTTGCATTGTTTCTATTATTTTGGTATTATTTATAGAAATAGATTTCATGAATTCAAGGGATAGGGTTTCTATTTGTTCGTCAGTTTCCTTAGGTTGTACCAGAGCCGGTAATGGTTTTATTCCAGTTTCTTTCTTCGCATAATAGTATCGTCCATCAATAGTAACATTTGTCTCCGCATGGTGAATAATGAATGTTCCGTTTAAAGTTAAAGGGGAGTCATTTATCAAAATTTCTCCTGAATATTGGTTCAGAAATATTAAGTCTTCATTGATCTGTTCTACGGATGGAATATCATCGTTATTTGTAACAGCGCACGTGGATGGTTTGCTCTGCAGTAAATTGGCTATGCAATCTGAATCTTTAATAGTCTCTGTATTTTCCTCGCTGCAGATACTCAGGTTCTCATAACTATCGCATTTATTCTTAATGCCTAATAGATTATTCTTACAAATTAATATTTTATTGAATTTTATTTTACAAATGGAATTTGCAAATTTTACAGGTTTAAGGATGTTACAATTACAATTCTCATTATTAGTTGTTGGGATGCTTACAATATAAATTAAACTTTCTGAATCAGATGCTACTTTTATTTTTGCGAATTTTAGTAATTCGTCAATGCTATTGAAAGGTATTTCCGAATTGTTAAATATCTTTTGTAGTAAATCAATTTCAACCTTAGAAAATATAAAAGAATTGATTACACCGGCCTTCGCCCATTCAATGGCGAATTCTACATTAAAAATTTCTTCTTTTACGATTTCCAATCTGTACTTCAATTCCGTTATCTTTTCTATAGAGGTTTCCATACTATTGTTTAAGTCCTTTAAAATTTTGTTAGTGGCATTAGCAATTAAATTCAATCTCTCTATGGACAACTGATTAATTATGGCTTGGTTATTATTATTTGCCAATACGTTGTTTACTTTTTCTTGAATTATCTGGAAGTCATGATGGTCTGGTGATCCAGCCAACCATTGCCATGCACTTCCTAAGAAGTCAATA